>NC_057808.1:387598405-387611085 GCF_018294505.1 Triticum aestivum | reverse complement strand
GCGAGCCAGGAGTTTCCCGACCACGTCTTCTGGCGTCTGTGAGGGAGGAGGCCGGGGGGACCGACGCGTGTGATGGGAGAGCCCTCCCTGTAGCCTACGGGTGCGACTAGGGAGGGGTACGAGGGAGATGTTCGGGATCTTTCTGCACTTTCCTAACAGCGCACGGGTGATTTTCCCCATTTTAGAGCCGATTGGACCTCAGGGTATGATCCATCGGCTCCTTCACCCTCCCTTAGTCGTGTCAGGACCTAACTATATCTCTGATCAAGAACTAGGGTTTTGAGGAAAGAAATTGGGGAAATTCGCCCAGATCTGGGAGATGTTTGTATTAGCTATGAGTATACTTAGCCATCACGACAATTCAATGAATGATTCGATACTCAGGCCAGCCACAACCCGGCTACCTTTATAGGTGGAAAGCACTCGCGGCAACAGCGTGAAAAGTAACAGTAACGGCATGAAACGGTACAGTGAGAATCTAACGGCTGGCGACGAACTGTTAAAGTGAGGCGCGATCTCAGCCGTCCATCTACTGAATCGTTGTCCACCATAACAGCTACAGAGAACTGAAGAAATAACTCAACCAGCTTCAGTCCTGACATTGCCCCCTCCTTGAATTTCGACGTGTCCTCACGGCGTTGCTGCTGCTTCTCGCCATGCTCGCGTAGTGTTGTTGAAGAACTCCGGGAACATGTACTTGGTAAAATCAACATCTTCCCACGTTGCATCCTCTGACGGCAAGTTTATCCATCTGATAAGCCACTGCGCGACCGACATGTTCTGTCGAGGAACTTGATGTACCTCTAGTACTTCCTCTAGACCCGTTTTGATTGTACCATCCGCATTGACGAGTGGTAAGTTAGGATCAGGTATAGACTTGTCCCCGATGTGTTTCTTCAACTATCTCACATGAAACACTGGGTGGATTTGCACACCACTTGGTAACTACAATTTGTAAGCTGCATTGCCCACTTTCTGAATTACCAAAAATGGGCCATAGAATCTGTTTTGAAGCTTCAATGCGCCTCTGAACCCAAAAGCTGCTAATCTATATGGGGCCATCTTTAAGTAGACTGGGTGTCCCACTTGAAAGCTTCTTTCAACTCTCTTAGTATCTGCATATTTCTTCATCCTGTTCTGTGCCACCACCAAGTTATCTTTGAGCTGTTGCAAAATCTGTTGTTTGGCAGTTAAGAAATCCTATGCTTCTTCATCCTCCGGTCCAAGTATTGCTAATTCTGATATGAGTGATGGAGGAAATCCATAAAGAGCCTGAAAGGGGGACATTTTGATGGCAGTGTGATATGTTGAATTATACCAGAATTCTGCCAATGAGAGCCATGATAACCACTTGGTGGGAGCAGATGTAGTCATGCATGCCAGATAAGTCTCCAAACACTGATTAACACGTTCTGTCTGGCCATCCGTTTGAGGATGATAAGCAGTACTGTATCTTAGTTCTACTCTGAGTGCAGAGAAGATATCTTTCCAGAGTTGGCTAGTGAATATTCGATCTCTGTCAGATATGATCAGTTTTGGAGGGCCATGCAGTCTAATTATATTATCCACAAAGGACTGAGCAACACTGCGTACTGAATAAGGATGAGATAGTGGTATGAAGTGGGAGTACTTGGTAAATCTATCCACTACTACCATTATCACATCCTTTCCTTGTGATTTGGGCAGTCCCTCAATAAAGTCCATTGAGATGTGCTGCCAGGCCATATCAGCAACAGGTAGAGGTTCTAGCAGGCCAGGTTGCAAACAATTCTCATGTTTAGCTCTCTGACATATAGGGCAAGCAACAATGAAAGCTTCTACAGCTGCCTTCAGACCAGGCCAGTAAAAGATGCTTTTTACTCTATGATATGTTGCTCTTCTTCCTGAGTGACCACCCACAGGAGAGCTGTGCAGGGCTGCAAGCAATTTATGCCTTAATTCAGGGGTGTTGCCCACATAGATTTTTCCTTTGTACCTTATAATTCCAGCTGCTAGAGAGTAGTCTGGCACTGTATTATCCTTTTTTAGAAGTAGTTTCTCCAGTACTAGGATCTTGCTGGTAACTTTCCACCAGATCTTCTACCCATGTAGGAGTAGCTGCAGAGATAGCCATACATTTAGGGAGAATTCTTGACAAGGCATCAACAACTATGTTTTGAATTCCCTTTTTGTACTGAATAGTAAAGTTAAATTCCAGCAACTTCATCATGAGTTTGTGTTGAACTCCCTCAGTGATTTTCTGATCAGTAATGAACTTCAGTGATTGCTGGTCAGTTTTAATGATCAACTCTTTCCCTAACAAATAGTGCCTCCATCTTTTCAGTGCTTCCAGTATTGCTAGGGCCTCTTTTTCATATGAAGACATAGCAGCATTTCTAGGGCATAGGGATGAACTGTAATAAGATATTTGCCTGCCCTGCTGCATTAGAACAACTCCAATTCCCTTCCCTGATGCATCAGTTTCCAAAATAAACGGTTGGGAGAAATTTGGCAGGGCCAAAACAGGGGCAGAGGTCAGAGCTTGTTTCAATTGTTGGAAAGCTTGTGTATGTTCAGGCAACCAATGGAAATTCCCCTTTTTGAGCAAATCATGCAGAGGTCTGCATATTACCCCATACCCTTTTATAAATCTTCTGTAATATCCAGCCAGACCAAGGAAACTTCTGAGTTTAGTGATATTCTCAGGAATAGGCCACTCAGCTATGGCAGAAATCTTTTGTGGATCTGTAGCCACTCCATTTGCAGAAATCACATGCCCCAAATATTCTACTTGTTGAGCTGCAAAAACACACTTGGACATTTTGACATACAGTTGATGTTCTCTCAAAACATCTAGAACCAACTTGATATGTTCCAAGTGTTCTTTGAGGTTTTTACTGAAGATTAATATATCATCAAAGAAAACCAACACAAATTTCCTCAAATAAGGAGCAAATATGGTGTTCATTAATTCTTGAGTGCCAGGGGCATTGGACAGGCCAAAGGGCATTACTAGAAACTCAAAGTGGCCAAGGAATGTTCTAAATGTTGTTTTGTGTATATCTTCAGGTGACATTCTGATTTGGTGATAGCCAGACCTTAAATCCAATTTGGTGAAATAATTTGCTCCATGCAATTCATCCAAAAGGTCTTCTATAACAGGTATAGAAAACTTGTTCTTAATGGTAAGAGAATTCAATTTTCTGAAGTCTGTGCACAGCCTCATGGACCCATCTTTCTTTTTTACTAATAGCACAGGAGCTGCAAATGGGCTTTGACTGTGTCTGATGAGATGTGCAGCCAACAATTTTTTTATCTGCTCTTCCATCTCTTTCTTTTGGTTTTGAGGCACCCTGTAAGGTATAACTTGTGGTGGAGTAGCACCTTCCACCAGAGGAATTTTGTGGTCCAAGGCCCTATGAGGTGGCAGTGTTTTTGGTTCCTCAAACAAATCAGCATACTCTAACAGTAACTTCTGTATTGGTGGGGGAGTTTTAAAATCCTCCGGTGCATCCATGAGTATATTGTGAATTTGACACAAGAAAACTTCAGGTCCTTTGTCCAATAATTTATTCACTTTCTTAACTGGCACTTCCTTCACACTAGCTGGAGTAGTAAACACCGCTGTAGATACAGTCTGCTTTCCTCCATGTGTGAAACTGAATTGTTGTGCAGGGATGTCAAAGGAAACAGGGCTCACAACAGTAAACCAATCATAACCCAAAATTGCATCATGACTTGGTAGTGCCAGAGTTCTAAAACTGTGAGAGAGTGTCATTTTGGAGATCTGAAACTGATAATTAGGGACAACTGCAGTAGATGTCAGTATACCACCTCCAGCTACTGCAAGTCTTCTAGGTTTGACAGGTAACAAGTTGCAGTTTGCTTTAACTTCAAAATCTTGATTGATGAAAGATGTAGTGTTGTCTGAATCCAACAATGCTACTGCTCTTTTCCCATTGATATGAATGATTACTGTAGGGGTTGGAACTGCCAGTTGCTGTCCCATTGCAAAAGCAGATATGAACATAGCTTGATCTCCTTCAGCCACTTGCTCTGCCTACTCTTCTAACTGTTGCTCCTCAATATCATAAGTGACTTGCTCCTCTGTTTCTTGCTGCATGGCCTGGACATTAGGGACTAACTTACATTTATGACCATGTACCCATTTATCTCCACACCTCCAACATTCTCCTACTTTCCTGATTTTCTGTGCACCACTAATAGGAATTTCAATGTGTCTGACAGGAATTTGCTGTTGAATAACAGGTGCAGCACTCTGTTTTGGAGGATATACTCCACTGCTTTTCTGATAGTAGTTGTTGTAAGGAACAATTGTCCTTTTTGTATTAGCAGCCACAGGTGGGTGACATGGTTCCACATCCTTAGCTAGCCAATATGCATTAGTAAGAGTTTGTGGTCTCAAGGGTCTAATTTGGAATTTTATTCCCTCTCTAAGACCATTGACATAGCATCTTACAAACCAAGATTCTCCTAATTCTGGATTTTCCTCTTGCACATCAGCCATGAGATCCTCAAATATTTTTTTATATTCAGACACAGTACTGTTTGACTGCTTAACTGAATTGAACTTTTCAGTTAAGTCATAGGAGCCCTGTGCAGAAAATCTCTTAGTAATTTCTGTGCAGAATTCCTTCCATGACACTTTCTTCTTTAATAAGCCTGATCTTCTGAGCCACACATCTGCTTCACCTATGATGTATAATTGGGCCAGTGAAACTTTATATTCTTCTGGTGCACCTGATATCTGAAAGTACTTGTTGCACTGCCTGATCCAACCCACTAGATCTCCTCCCTCAAATATAGGAAAGTCCATTTTAGGTCCTTTTGTTAGAGACTTCATGAACTGACACTGCATATCTTGTTCATAAGTTTTTGCATATCCCTGCCACAGTTGCCGATC
The DNA here is from genome assembly GCF_018294505.1 of Triticum aestivum. Lineage (NCBI taxonomy): Eukaryota > Viridiplantae > Streptophyta > Magnoliopsida > Poales > Poaceae > Triticum > Triticum aestivum. The sequence continues at coordinate 387,606,182 of NC_057808.1, read as the reverse complement.
TCTATTTTGCTGGTAGTATTGCTGAAAAGCAGGAGTGTAAGTAGGCTGCCTAGCAGTGACTGGAGTACCTAGAGGGCTTGCCTGATCTGTTCTGCCTTGCTGAGCATATCCAGGAGGGGCTGCTGGTTTATTAGTTCTGATAGGAGGTAAATTGTGCAGCTGCAATTCTTCCAATTGTCTGGTTTTCTCCCTCTCTGCCTCCAGTTGCTTCCTCAATTGCTCTGTTCCGAGGGCTTGGCTTTGCAACTGTTCTTGCGACACTGTTGGTGATGTAGGCCTCTGTTGAGAGCTTGAAGGTAAATCAGTATTACTTCCATGTGTTGGAGCTTTCACCAATGCTTGTAACACTGAGTTGATTGGGGAGAGTTGCTTGCTCAAGTCCAGAACGACTTGTTCAACACTGCCCACCTGTGTCGCAATTTCCCCTTGCTTTGAACTAATAGAATGCACATCATCATGCAGTTTTGCCATATCAGCCTGCATCTGAGCCTGGTCCTTCTGCATAATCCCCACATAGTCTCGGAGGGACAACATTTCTTGCAGATCCGCCTCGTCGATCGCCTTCGCACGACCCATCGCCTCGATCTGAAGAAGAGGTAAGGAATTTTACCACGGGTGAGCCCGCAACCTTGCTCAACTCCAGATCCTGCCGCCGCCTCGATCCGCGCCGCCAAGGTACACGGATCAGCGCTCAGACGCGGAATTTTATCGATTGAGCAGTGAGCTCAACCAACCGCTCCAGCTCGACTGATCTGTACCCAAACTATTCGCCGCCGCCAACGCCGCCGTCGGTCACCGCCACCACGCCGCCATCGACACCAAAGAAGAGGGTGGGAATTGGGTGGGAATACGTCGAGAGGAGAATTTCTCCGCCCACCAGGAAGCGCCTCCACCAAGGAAACGCTGGCTACTGATACCAATTTGTCAGGACCTAACTATATCTCTGATCAAGAACTAGGGTTTTGAGGAAAGAAATTGGGGAAATTCGCCCAAATCTGGGAGGTGTTTGTATTAGCTATGAGTATACTTAGCCATCACGGCATTCAATAAATGATTCGATACTCAGGCCAGCCACAACCCGGCTACCTTTATAGGTGGAAAGCACTCCCGGCAACAAAGTGAAAAGTAACAGTAACGGCATGAAACGGTACAGTGAGAATCTAACGGCTGGCGACGAACTGTTAAAGTGTGGGGCGATCTCAGCCGTGCATCTACCCAATCGTTATCCACTATAACAGCTACAGCGAACTGAAGAAATAACTCCAGCAGCTTCAGTCCTGACAAGTCGATCCCCCACGACTAGCTCGATGATCATTTTCTCAGATCAGGCGCGCCATAGGGTAGGGAGCCATCCGGGGGAAAGATCCAAACCCCGCGTAGGCCAGTCTGTAGGTACGCAGCGCAAGTAGTCCGCGGGGTCTGATCAACGTGAGCAATTTCAGGTCAAGTCGCCTGTTTTTATTTTCAGTCCAATGTCAGACACCATTGGAGATGGGTAACCAAGCCGATTTTGGCACTCCGCATGGTTAAACAATGGGCTGCACCCAAAGGATACTGCGCCGGACATTTTCAAAGTCTCTACAAGGATAAACTAGAGGGTGCATCAGGCTTTGAGGGAGGATTTGTGGATCGCTCAGATTAACATTTCTAGTGGCATCACAATAGGACGTATTCACCACTATTGCGCTCTTTGATCCGAGATCCACCACGTCAACGCCACCCCGGGCTCGGCGGACCCCATTGTTCGGAAGCTCAAGGTTGTTTTTTTGGCTCCACTTCAATCTCCATGAACGTCGTGGCTTAAATTGGTGGAACTGCTACACTGAGGTGAACATCGCACCTGATTCCTGCAGGCTTTGCTGTGGTGGTTCTTGTCCTGCTTTCAGAGCAACTGACCATGATCCTTAGTAACAGTACCATTCAGTCTCAATAAGCATTTCATAAGATCTTCCACCATGACATTAGCATGAGCATTCTTGGTTAGCTGCTTCAGAGTAACTTGACACGTGGTGCTGTCCCATGCGCCAAACAAGGCTAGCAGAATAACACAACTTCCACACAAACCAATAAAACATCACTTTTTTGCATATGACAATTCTGAAATGATACAACAATAATAGTGCAGATGACCCGCACCATCTAGCAGAATAACACAAATTCCACACAGACAATCATTACATGACGGTTTTTGCATATGACAATTTTGAAATGAATACAACAATAATAGTGCAGATGACGATCGAGCACCACCGGGATATAGTATTACACTTGATACAGTGCAGCAGAAATAAGAAAGCTTTTCAAGAGTAGAACATGCAGGAGGCAAGCACGATAGAGGTACATGAAAGCAAGCAGCTAGAACTGAAATTACTAGACATCTCCTTGGGATGGTTGGCGCCTGGGCGTGGTGTTGTTGCCTTCCTCCCTGTTAATCTTGAGGATGCCAGCATGAGTAAGGAGGACCCAGATGTGGGTGAGAAACTCTCCCCCCTTTGCGAGAAGTTCCATGTGCCCTTTCACATTGTCTGATGGTGCGATGTAGAGGATCTTCTCAGCCCAGAAATCCGCCATTATCTTCCAGCGCAGAGCACTGCTCGGTATGGCCTCTAGCTGCTTGCCAAGCTTCACACCTCTCATGAAGATGCTCCTGTCTTCCTCTCGGTCTTGTAAGCCATTCATAAGCTGGTAAATATTCTGGGATGCAGCGATCTCGGGTACAATCTCGAGAAAATAAAAAAAATTCTGGAATATTAATATTAAGCCTGATCTGGAAGAATCATCCTGGGGTCTTAGAGCTTTGTAGGCTTCGCGTTTTACATCAGCCATGGCCAACTTTGTATCTCCGAAGTATCCTGGAAGCAATTCTGGGGCAGAGTTCATCAAGTATGCACAATATCTTGATAGGCTGACTGAAACATTCTTGTTGAACTTTGCGTCTTGTCCATTTTCAGATGTTGCATTAGCATGCTCCGCCTCCCCGGTAGGGGGAATCATACTGCAGTAATCAGTAGCGATGTTCCAAATTAACATGATCTCTGCCTGAGATTGACCCTGCAATGCTCACGAAAACTCTCCAAGCACACGGTTCCTCCGTAATGACCCTTCTCCATTAGTTGGTGGACCGTCACATGCTATCAGGGATATAGCAATAGCCCCCTTGACTGTTGGCAACATGTTTACTGGGTAACTGTCCCCAGATGAATCAGCAACAGTGATGTGCGGAACTACCGAGTGCTGGCCAATCTTTTTCTTCCAGTACCCGAATAGTGTATATCTACTAATATAGCTGATAAGCTTCTCAATGAAAGCATTATGTTGACAAAAGTTGACATAACTACAAGTAGTTGACACCTTGCACCAATCTGAAGCCAAATAAAATGCAGCTTGAAGAATTTCTATGAGCAGGAATGTGGCCAAAACAAGGAGAGTGATGATGTCGTCAGCCCTTTTGGTATGCACTTCAATGACAGCGCTGTTTGTTTGGACAGATAGTGTACTATGCACGACAAAGGATACACACGTGGCAATGGGAACAATCCTCACAAGGAAGAGAAGGAAGAATACTGCCTCCAGCTCAAAGATGATGGCATGTTTAGTAAAGAAGTAGTCATGGCAGAACCCCAATTCCATTTCAACAATCCAGAAAGCTCTCTCATAGTTATCTTCGTTCTGTAGCAACCCCTTGAAGACAAAGTCACGGGTTTCATCAAGGTGTTCCTCAGCGAATGACATTCCGTAGTAGCCGCTTCAATAGCTGATACATGGCATAAGACAGGCACGAGTCCTTGAGCTCTTTCCAGTGATCAGTACCTGAGCTGAGGAGCCTGCCTGTACAGTGCCAGATCTGATCGATGGTGATGTAACCACCAATACCAAATACATTAATGTGAACAGGGTACTTGTAGCCTTTCATGCTGGCAGGATCAAACTCATCACCATCATTAGCTGCTGCTGCAGCAGCAGCAGGCAGGTTCTTCATAAACTTGGCAACTCTTTTTTCCGTGAAATAGCCGAGCTCAACCAGCACGCATGCGAGCTCTCTACCCATGAGTCCCGTCATCAGAGCAATATAAGTCAGAATAGTGAGAATAAATCCAGGAGACTTCAGATCTGAAGGGTCCGAAGGTGATAATTTGTGGGACAACTTGTGGGACACATAACGGAAATACCCCACTATGGTCATGCTATGGGGAAAAAGTAGCCAGCAGATTAACACAACATAGATGCCATACTGGGAACTATTGAAAAGAATCCGCTTCCATTGCTTGTTGTCATTGAGCTCATAGACCTTGACGGCGTTGGTGCACCCAGCAGCCATCAGCAATGAGACAGCCCAGATGGGGTACATGACATTCTTCACCGGTGAGGACTGCATCAAGCCCAGGGTGTAGGCGATAGCTAGAGTATTTAACCAAAAACTACCACATTTCATGGAAACGTGACAGAAAACTACCACTTTACGATTTTGTGCGGAAAACTACCACTTTTGTCCTAATCCGTGGCAAAAAACTACCAAGTCTTGAAACCGGTCGCTTTGCCCGCGCTAAGCACCAAACTGACCAGCTGGTCCCACGTTTCAGGTGCCACGGTGGCCAACCGACGCCCGCCGCGCGTTAACGGCGCGTCCGCGGTCGGAAACGGCGGCTGTCGGTTTGCGTTCAATGCACCAAAACGTGGGACCGGCCATCTGAAGCTGATCCTCTGACGACACCGTTTCCGACCGCGGACGTGCCGTTAACGGCCGTTAATGCGCAGCGGGCGTCGGTTGGCCACCATGGCACCTGAAACTTGGGACCGGCTGGTCAGTTTGGTGCTTAGCGCGGGCGAAGCGACCGGTTTCGAGACTTGGTAGTTTTTTGTCACGGATTAGGACAAAAATGGTAGTTTTCCGCACAAAATCGTAAAGTGGTAGTTTTCTGTCACGTTTTCGTGAAATGTGGTAGTTTTTGGTTAAATACTCCGATAGCTGGGAACGACAGAGTGTAGGTCACCCAGGTACCACCTTGGACCAAGAAGTTGGTCGACTGCCGTCTGAAGGAACCAAGGATGAGCTGCAAAAGCAGCAGCAATATGATACCTGACGTGAAAGCCTCCGCCTGGATGATGATCCTCCGCGGATTATTCAGCAAGGGGGAGAGAGCCTCCATCGCAGCTGTCATGTTGATGGATTCTTGATGCTCCATCACACACTACTCTTTGTGCAGCTTAGTTTGCTATGGTGGTGTGGCGTCCTGGATCTGGATCAAAGGGGATATCTGTTAGCTAGCTAGGATATCTAGTCCAAGCGCAATCGTTTCCAGAGAGAAGAACGCTGTGTTGCCTGTATGGATCTATAGAGTGTGGTGGTTGCCTCTCTTCAGCACCAAACAGAGCCACTGGATCTGTCCGCATGTCTGTCTGAGACGATACCAATACAATAAGACGCGAATATTTCACAAGGCCTTTATCTGCTTCCGTGTAGTGTCATGTGCATTGATTAGCTTTCCGATCTAATAATGAGTATAATAATCCTACCATAGAGAATCACTATGCAGGGGCGCCCTGAATTAGGATAGTTTACTGTAACAGCACTTTGATCGAGAGTGATGCAACCCAAAATATTTCCCCACTTGGGTCGACTTCCAAATTTGCCAAATAACCATGCTTTCGCACTCACATCTGGCACACCCCAATTTGCCCCCCATATGGCTTGCCCAATTTCAGACATAAGGCAGACATTGGATATTGTCATATTGACGACAATCACAACTTCAAGCAACTGCTAAGGTGATAACCATTGGAAAGTAGGAAGCCTACTCTTTAATCAAGAGATATTTTTATTTTAGTTAGTATTGATCCACCAATTTGTGCAGCTAGCTAGAACAGTCACCATGGTGAAATTTTTACTTGCAATACAAGTTGCTAATCGTCAGCATTAATTTAAGACGAACCTCTGGAAGGCTCGGTACTGAATATCTCTTTTTTTTTGTCACTCCGAGAATTCCCATTATCAGCATTACCTCTGGAAGGCTAATTATCAGCCGAGAGAGTCCTTCCTTTTAGCCACTGAAGTCACAAATCCACCTGCAGTGCAGTATATGAGGCATTGGTTAGAATAACAGAGATACTGATGGGAGAACAACTGAACCACCGGAAAAAGATACTGTAAACAGCATACTGCAGACACAATGAAAAGTAGTAGTTCTTCCCATCTGAACATCACTACATGCACAGATGACAGATCAAACCGCCGAGTTCTGTTCACAAACTGTCGAACAGGTGACAGATCCATCGCAGAAAAAAAAATGAGGAATGGGTTACAGAACACATAGAAGAGCTGAAGAGCGGCCGAGGGAGGTAAGAGGCGGTGTAGTGCTACGGCCTTGAGTTGGCCAGCGACGGCGACGGCGACGGCGCTGCATAGACATGAGCCGGTTGAGTGCCGGCGGCCCCATGGTTCGACGACGCCAGGCTCGAGACGAGAAACCAGGCGAGGCGATTCCCTTCGTCCCTCTCCCGGTCGGCAACTATTTTTTTGGGGCGGCAAGGCGAGCCGAGAAGGCGAGGTCAGGTGGGAGAGGGATTGCGTCGCGCCGCCGGCGAGTAGCCAAACACGGGACGGGAGGAAGCCGGACGGACAGGACTCCGGCACCGCGCATACCTTTTTTTTGTGCACATCTGGGTACAGGTCAAGATGGTGGACAGGCAAAGGCGAGGCCAGTATCTTCCGGTAACAAACGTCGTCAGGCCATGCCAAATGTATCATAATTGCCCAAACTTTTTTTCTAGATGAATTGCTATTATTTGTTTTACTTTATGCTTTACAATGCACAATTTCATGAATCTTAAAATAGATTAACTTTTTTATAAAAACTAATTGATTTTGAATGAGATGAACGATAATAATTAAACGAACGTCTACGTCATGCATATATGACTCAAAACTTACATGCTATAGTGTGATATTTATTCATAATTTGATTGTCAAATCTCATGCGTGCAATGCACGTGTACCTTACTAGTTAAGTTTAGAACTTGAGTCTTGATCGATGGGATATACCCCTGTCTTTCTAATCATGCAACCACATTTCAATTTGGTCCCTTTTGTGTATGTCACATATGATCATATTTTTTTTTAGTGTTTTGCAAGTTCACATGATATAGAATGACTAACTTATATGAATTTCTCTAGAAAAATCTACTCCCTCCATCCTGGTTTGTATAGACTTGCAAGCATTTTTAAAAATGGCCATAATTTAGTTAATAGAATAATAACATTCTAGAGAAATTATACCGCTGAAAATTTCTCTTGAATGTGAATGTAATGATATTTTTTGTTACATATAACTATTTTGTTGAACAAATTAATGGGTAATTTTATTTTTAAATGCGTCCAACCTTATAAATCAGGAAAGAGAGAGTATCAATTACTTCACGTTTTGGAAAAAATCAGAAAATGTTTAAAAAAATTGGAGCAGAGGGGATATGGATTGCACCGGCAACTAGTTGCACAAAAGCCACTCTCTATCTTTACTTGGCATGGAAGCTGGAGTAGTTACCTAAAAATAGATGGAAGACATTGTGAAATATCCTTGTGTTGTTGTGTTTGTATCATCTCAGGCAGACAGTCGAGCAGATACAATGGGTTTATTTGGCGTTGAAGAGACAACCACTACTACTATATTGCAACAATATATTTCATAACATATATTTCTTCTTGCCGAAAGCAATTAAGTTTTTCTTTTTGCAGGACGAAAGCAGTTAAGTTTGGAACAAAAACAGTTATTTGGGAGGTAAC
>NC_057808.1:387392627-387598118 GCF_018294505.1 Triticum aestivum | reverse complement strand
CCCGCCCCGTCTTTGTAATTGTTTATGGCAGGATTATTATAGCCAGATTGTAACTTCGACACAATTCATATTCTCTCACGTCCATTTTCTACTTTTAGAGTTTGTAAAATTGTATGAAATAATTATGGAAGTAACGTCATGCAGTATAATGTACATCATCAAGACTTCATGTGATATACAAAATAAAGATGAATTTATATCATATACATGGTATTTACAAGCACTATTTATTTGAATTTTGTCCCTTTTGTGTAGGTCGCGAATAATCATATGTTTTAGTGTTTCACAAGTCCTCATCATATATCATTACTAACTTCTATGAATTCCTCTAAACATATCTACTCCCTCCATCCTGGTTTGCAAGGCACACATGCATTTTCCAAAAATTGACCACATTTTAGTTAATGTAGTAATATGCCAGAAAAATTATACCACTGAAAATTTCTCTTGAATATGAATTTGATGATGTTTTCTCTAGTGTACAACTACTCCCTTTGTTCACAAATATAAGATGTTTTGGACTCAAATGAGCGAATAAACACACTAAAACGTATCTATAATCTATATACATCCGATTTACAAAAGAGTTAAAAATGGAAAATCTGCTTCTGATCCCAGGCTCAGATGCACCCTATATCACAGTCATTGAACCACATGGGGATAAGCGTCTGCCAGTGTATTGCAGGTCGTATTCAGCACGGTATTGTTGATAAAACAGAGGGCCCATGTCAGTCATTATGACGGGTCGGTGGCCCAACGGCAACACTGGACCAGGTCGACTCACGGCACCGGCCAATTTCTGAGCCGAACTGAGCCGGCACCGGGCGACGACAGCTACGTTTTGGGTGCAGCCGCGAATGCCCCTGCTTCGAGTTTCAGGGTGTCTACGTTGAACGAACAACTTCTAAGCAAATCGCCCTCGCTCAGGACTGTTCAAGATGCGCAAGGAGTCATGTCTGAACGACTCCTAAGCAAATCGCGTCAGGCGAGCATGAAAATGTTCAGTTAATACACTGAAGAAAACTCAGGAACCAATATTACTACTGCCAATACTAGAGCGATAACCTGCTTCTCTCCGGTTACCAAAATGCAAAACAATCACGCATAACCATCATTAAGCATCTAATCTACTGATTTTCGCTGCTGAAGTAAAATTCCTGCAGATCAGGGACGGGATTTATCTCTTGGCCCACCCAGGAGCTTCCTGGTTGACCTTCCCCATGGACTGCACCGACTGCCCTTTCTTCCTCGGATGCACTTCTTCTCCACGCTGTGATTGAAGCCCCGTTCCAAATCCAACCACCTGCCCACAGCTGGCTCCGGCTGCTCCAAGTTAGGAGATGCGCCGCCACCACCGACCAGAAACAAAAAATAAAATTGATATCATGTACAGCAATTTAGAATGAGTCTGTCTAGTTATGTCACATCTAAGCTGATATCTACTCTGTTTGTGTTCTTTTTTTTTATCCTAGTTTTTTTTGTTTTTATTGCTACATTACATTTTTGTGGAAGCTTAGATGTGACATCCTTAAAAAATATCTAGATGTGAATTAGACAAACTGATTAAGAATATGACACCGTAACAATACCACGAACTCACCTGTCCACCAAAAGCAGCTCCACAAAAAAACTAGAGGGGGAGTTTTTGAAACAGATGAACATGCCGGTCTAGCACTATGGACATCACGTGGCAAATTTCTGTCTCGAACTACCTGTCCGACGGCTCGGCTTTTCGTTGACATCACGCTGGGCCAGGCTCGTAATGTCACCGACGACCCAGTGGCGGAGCCAGAACTTTTGTGGAGCCTAGGCAAGCTTGAGCCTAAGTGTCTAATTTGGAAATCAAAATCAAGTATTTTGATACACAATATATAAAATAGTCCCAAACTTCGGAACCACAAATGCACCATAATAATGAAGTAACTGTTGGGGAACGTAGTAATTTTAAAAAATTTCCTACGCACACGCAAGATCATGGTGATCCATAGCAACGAGAGGGGAGAGTGTTGTCCACGTACCCTCGTAGACCGAAAGCGGAAGCGTTATCACAACGCGGTTGATGTAGTCGTACGTCTTCACGATCCGACCGATCAAGTACCGAACGCACGGCACCTCCGAGTTCAGCACACGTTCAGCTCGATGACGTCCCTCGAACTCCGATCCAGCCGAGTGTTGAGGGAGAGTTTCGTCAGCACGACGGCGTGGTGACGATGATGATGTTCTACAGACGCAGGGCTTCGCCTAAGCTCCGCAACGATATTATCGAGGTGCAATATGGTGGAGGGGGGCACCGCACACGGCTAAAATATCGTATATCAATTGTGTGTTCAGAGGTGCCCCCCTGCCCCCGTATATAAAGGAGCAAGGGGGAGGCCGGCCGGCCCTTGGGGCGCGCCAAGGAGGGGGGGGGGAGTCCTCCTCCTAGTAGGAGTAGGACTCCCCTTTCCTAGTCCAACTAGGAAGAGAGAAGGGGAAAGGAAAGAGAGGGAGAGGGAAAGAGGGGCCGCGCCCCCCTCCCCTAGTCCAATTCGGACTCCTCATGGGAGGGGGCGCGCCACCTCCTGGGCTGCTGCCCCCTCTCTCCCCTCAGGCCCACTAAGGCCCAATACTTCCCCGGGGGGTTCCAGTAACCCCTCCGGCACTCCGGTTTTATCCGAAACTTCTCCGGAACACTTCCGGTGTCCGAATATAGTCGTCCAATATATCAATCTTTATGTCTCGACCATTTCGAGACTCCTCGTCATGTCCGTGATCACATCCGGGACTCGGAACAACCTTCGGTACATCAAAACATATAAACTCATAATATAACTGTCATCGTAACTTTAAGCGTGCGGACCCTACGGGTTCGAGAACTATGTAGACATGACCGAGACACCTCTCCGGTCAATAACCAATAGCGGAACCTGGATGCTCATATTGATTCCTACATATTCTACGAAGATCTTTATCGGTCAGACCGCATAACAACATACTGTTGGGAATCGTAGAATAATTTAAAATTTTCCTACGCTCACCAAGATGCATCTATGGAGTCTACTAGCAACGAGGGGAAAGGAGTGGATCTACATACCCTTGTAGATCGCGAGCGGAAGCGTTCCAATGAACGTGGATGACGGAGTCGTACTCGCCGTGATCCAAATCACCGATGACCGAGTGCCGAACGGACGGCACCTCCGTGTTCAACACACGTACAGTGCAGCGACGTCTCCTCCTTTCTTGATCCAGCAAGGGGGGAGGAGAGGTTGATGGAGATCCAACAGCACGACGGCGTGGTGGTGGATGTAGCGACTCTCTGGCAGGGCTTCGCCGAGCTTCTGCGCGCGAGAGAGAGGTGTTGCAGGGGAGGAGGGAGGCGCCAAAGGCTGTGTGTTTGCTGCCCTCCCTTCCCCCCACTATTTATAGGACCCCTTGGGAGGGGGGAGCCGGCCAAAACCCATCTAGGGTTGGGGGGGGCGGCGGCCAAGGGGGGGAAGGGGTTGCCTTGCCCCCCAAGGCAAGGGGGAACTCCCCCCCTAGGGTTCCCAACCCTAGGCGCATGGGGGGAGGCCCAAAGTGGCGCCCCAGCCCATTAGGGGCTGGTTCCCCTCCACTTTCAGCCCACGGGGCCCTCCGGGACAGGTGGCCCCACCCGGTGGACCCCCGGGACCCTTCCGGTGGTCCCGGTACAATACCGATAACCCCCGAAACTTTCCCGGTGGCCAAAACTGGACTTCCCATATATAATTCTTCACCTCCGGACCATTCCGGAACCTCTCGTGATGTCCGGGATCTCATCCGGGACTCCGAACAACTTTCGGGTTTCCGCATACATATATCTCTACAACCCTAGCGTCACCGGACCTTAAGTGTGTAGACCCTACGGGTTCGGGAGACATGCAGACATGACCGAGACGCCTCTCCGGTCAATAACCAACAGCGGGATCTGGATACCCATGTTGGCTCCCACATGTTCCACGATGATATCATCGGGTGAACCACGGTGTCGAGGATTCAATCAATCCGTATGCAATTCCCTTTGTCAATCGGTATGTTACTTGCCCGAGATTCGATCGTCGGTATCCCAATACCTTGTTCAATCTCGTTACCGGCAAGTCTCTTTACTCGTACCGCAATGCATGATCCCGTGACTAACGCCTTAGTCACATTGAGCTCATTATGATGATGCATTACCGAGTGGGCCCAGAGATACCTCTCCGTTTACACGGAGTGACAAATCCCACTCTCGATCCGTGCCAACCCAACAGACACTTTCGGAGATACCCGTAATGCACCTTTATAGTCACCCAGTTACGTTGTGACGTTTGGCACACCCAAAGCACTCCTACGGTATCCGGGAGTTGCACGATCTCATGGTCTAAGGAAAAGATACTTGACATTGGAAAAGCTCTAGCAAACGAAACTACACGATCTTTTATGCTATGCTTAAGTTGGGTCTTGTCCATCACATCATTCTCCTAATGATGTGATCCCGTTATCAATGACATCCTATGTCCATAGTCAGGAAACCATGACTATCTGTTGATCAACGAGCTAGTCAACTAGAGGCTTACTAGGGACAGGTTGTGGTCTATGTATTCACACATGTATTACGATTTCCGGACAATACAATTATAGCATGAACAATAGACTATTATCATGAACACAGAAATATAATAATAACCATTTATTATTGCCTCTAGGGCATATTTCCAACAGTCTCCCACTTGCACTAGAGTCAATAATCTAGTTACATTGTGATGAATCGAACACCCATTGCGTCCTGGTGTTGATCATGTTTTGCCCTAGGGAGAGGTTTAGTCAACGGATCTGCTACATTCAGGTCCGTGTGTACTTTACAAATATCTATGTCTCCATTTTGAACACTTTCACGAATGGAGTTGAAGCGACGCTTGATATGCCTGGTCTTCCTGTGAAACCTGGGCTCCTTCGCAAGGGCAATAGCTCCAGTGTTGTCACAGAAGAGAGTCATTGGGCCCGACGCACTGGGAATCACCCCTAGGTCGGTAATGAACTCCTTCATCCAGACTGCTTCCTGTGCTGCCTCCGAGGCTGCCATGTATTCCGCTTCACATGTAGATCCCGCCACGACGCTTTGCTTGCAACTGCACCAGCTTACTGCTCCTCTATTCAAAATATACACGTATCCGGTCTGTGACTTTGAGTCATCCGGATCTGTGTCGAAGCTAGCGTCGACGTAACCCTTTACGACGAGCTCTTCGTCACCTCCATAGACGAGAAACATATCCTTAGTCCTCTTCAGGTACTTCAGGATATTCTTGACCGCTGTCCAGTGTTCCTTGCCGGGATTACTTTGGTACCTTCCTACCAAACTTACGGCAAGGTTTACATCAGGTCTGGTACACAGCATGGCATACATAATAGACCCTATGGCCGAGGCATAGGGGATGACACTCATCTCTTCTATATCTTCTGCCGTGGTCGGGCATTGAGCCGTGCTCAATTGCACACCTTGCAATACAGGCAAGAACCCCTTCTTGGACTGATCCATACTGAACTTCTTCAATATCTTGTCAAGGTATGTACTCTGTGAAAGACCAATGAGGCGTCTTGATCTATCTCTATAGATCTTGATGCCTAATATATAAGCAGCTTCTCCAAGGTCCTTCATTGAAAACATTTATTCAAATAGGCCTTTATACTTTCCAAGAATTCTATATCATTTCCCATCAATAATATGTCATCCACATATAATATGAGAAATGCTACAGAGCTCCCACTCACTTTCTTGTAAACACAGGCTTCTCCATAAGTCTGTGTAAACCCAAACGCTTTGATCATCTCATCAAAGCGAATGTTCCAACTCCGAGATGCTTGCACCAGCCCATAGATTGAGCGCTGGAGCTTGCATACTTTGTTAGCATTCTTAGGATCGACAAAACCTTCCGGCTGCATCATATACAACTCTTCCTTAAGGAAGCCGTTAAGGAATGCCGTTTTGACGTCCATCTGCCATATCTCATAATCATAGTATGCGGCAATTGCTAACATGATTCGGACGGACTTCAGCTTCGCTACGGGTGAGAAAGTCTCATCGTAGTCAACCCCTTGAACTTGTCGATAACCCTTAGCGACAAGTCGAGCTTTGTAGATGGTCACATTACCATCTGCGTCCGTCTTCTTCTTAAAGATCCATTTGTTTTCTATGGCTCGCCGCTCATCGGGCAAGTCAGTCAAAGTCCATACTTTGTTTTCATACATGGATTCTATCTCGGATTTCATGGTTTCTAGCCATTTGTCGGAATCCGGGCCCGCCATCGCTTCTTCATAGTTCGAAGGTTCACCGTTGTCTAACAACATGATTTCCAGGACAGGGTTGCCGTACCACTCTGGTGCGGAACGTGTCCTTGTGGACCTACGAAGTTCAGTGGCAACTTGATCCGAAGCTTCATGATCATCATCATTAACTTCCTCCCCCGTCGGTGTAGGCACCACAGGAACATTTTCCCGCGCTGCGCTATTTTCCGACTCGGAAGGGGTGACTATCACCTCATCAAGTTCCACTTTCCTCCCACTCAATTCTTTCGAGAGAAACTCCTTCTCTAGAAAGGACCCGTTCTTGGCAACGAAGATCTTGCCTTCGGATCTGAGGTAGAAGGTGTACCCAATAGTTTCCTTAGGGTATCCTATGAAGACGCATTTTTCCGATTTGGGTTCGAGCTTTTCAGGTTGAAGTTTCTTGACATAAGCATCGCATCCCCAAACTTTTAGAAACGACAGCTTAGGTTTCTTCCCAAACCATAATTCATACGGTGTCGTCTCAACGGATTTAGATGGTGCCCTATTTAAAGTGAATGCGGCAGTCTCTAAAGCATAACCCCAAAATGAGAGCGGTAAATCGGTAAGAGACATCATAGATCGCACCATATCCAATAGAGTGCGATTACGACGTTCGGACACACCATTTCTCTGAGGTGTTCCAGGCGGCGTGAGTTGTGAAACTATTCCACATTTCCTTAAGTGTATACCAAATTCGTGACTTAAATATTCTCCACCACGATTTGATCGTAAGAATTTTATTTTCCTGTCACGTTGATTCTCAACCTCACTCTGAAATTCCTTGAACTTTTCAAAGGTTTCAGACTTGTGTTTCATTAGGTAGACATACCCATATCTACTTAAGTCATCAGTGAGAGTGAGAACATAACGATATCCTCCGCGAGCCTCAACACTCATTGGACCACACACATCGGTATGTATGATTTCCAATAAGTTGGTTGCTCGCTCCATTGTTCCGGAGAACGGAGTCTTGGTCATCTTACCCATGAGGCATGGTTCGCACGTGTCAAATGATTCGTAATCAAGAGACTCCAAAAGTCCATCTGCATGGAGCTTCTTCATGCGCTTGACACCAATGTGACCAAGGCGGCAGTGCCACAAGTATGTGGGACTATCGTTATCAACTTTACATCTTTTGGTATTCACACTATGAACATGTGTAGCATCACGTTCGAGATTCATCAGGAATAAACCATTGACCAGCGGGGCATGACCATAAAACATATCTCTCAAATAAATAGAACAACCATTATTCTCAGATTTAAATGAGTAGCCATCTCGAATTAAACGAGATCCAGATACAATGTTCATGCTCAAAGCTGGCACTAAATAACAATTATTGAGGTTTATAACTAATCCCGTGGCTAGATGCAGAGGTAGCGTGCCGACGGCGATCACATCGACCTTGGAACCATTCCCGACGCGCATCGTCACCTCGTCTTTTGCCAGTCTCCGTTTATTCCGTAGTTCCTGATTTGAGTTACAAATATGAGCAACCGCACCGGTATCAAATACCCAGGAGCTACTACGAGTACTGGTAAGGTACACATCAATTACTTGTATATCACATATACCTTGGGTGTTGCCGGCCTTCTTCTTGTCCGCTAAATATTTGGGGCAGTTCCGCTTCCAGTGACCACTTCCCTTGCAATAAAAGCACTCAGTCTCGGGCTTGGGTCCATTCTTTGACTTCTTCCCGGTAACTGGCTTACCGGGCGCGGCAACTCCCTTGCCGTCCTTCTTGAAGTTCTTCTTACCCTTGCCCTTCTTGAACTTAGTGGTTTTATTCACCATCAACACTTGATGTTCTTTTCTGATCTCCCCTTCCGCTGATTTTAGCATTGAATATACCTCGGGAATGGTCTTTTCCATCCCCTGCATATTGTAGTTCATCACAAAGCTCTTGTAGCTTGGTGGAAGCGACTGGAGGATTCTGTCAATGACCGCGTCATCCGGGAGATTAACTCCCAGCTGAGACAAGCGGTTGTGCAACCCAGACATTCTGAGTATGTGCTCACTAACAGAATTGTTCTCCTCCATTTTACAGCTGAAGAACTTGTCGGAGACATCATATCTCTCGACCCGGGCATGAGCTTGAAAAACCAGTTTCAGCTCCTCGAACATCTCGTATGCTCCATGTTTCTCAAAACGCTTTTGGAGACCCGGTTCTAAGCTGTAAAGCATGCCGCACTGAACGAGGGAGTAATCATCAGCACGCTGCTGCCAAGCGTTCATAACGTCTTGGTTCTCAGGGATTGGTGCTTCACCTAGCGGTGCTTCTAAGACATAATCTTTCTTGGCAACTATGAGGATGAGCCTCAGGTTCCGGACCCAGTCCGTATAGTTGCTGCCATCATCTTTCAGCTTGGTTTTCTCTAGGAACGCGTTGAAATTGAGGACAACGTGGGCCATTTGATCTACAATACATGATGTAAAGATTTTAGACTAAGTTCATGATAATAAAGTTCATATAATCAAATTATTTAATGAACTCCCACTCAGACAGACATCCCTCTAGTCATCTAAGTGAAACATGATCCGAGCTCAACTAGGCCGTGTCCGATCATCACGTGAGACGGACTAGTCAAGATCGGTGAACATCTCCATGTTGATCGTATCTTCTATACGACTCATGCTCGACCTTTCGGTCCTCCGCGTTCCGAGGCCATGTCTGTACATGCTAGGCTCGTCAAGTCAACCTAAGTGTATTGCGTGTGTTCCGAGGCCATGTCTGTACATGCTAGGCTCGTCAACACCCGTTGTATGCGAACGTAAGAATCTATCACACCCGATCATCACGTGGTGCTTCGAAACGACGAACCTTCGCAACGATGCACAGTTAGGGTGAACACTTTCTTGAAATTACTATAAGGGATCATCCTACTTGCTACCGTCGTTCTAAGCAAATAAGATGCAAAAACATGATAAACATCACATGCAATCAAACAGTGACATGATATGGCCAATATCATCATGCTCCTTTGATCTCCATCTTCGGGGCACCATGATCATCTTCGTCACCGGCATGACACCATGATCTCCATCATCATGATCTCCATCATTGTGTCTTCATGAAGTTGTCACGCCAACGATTACTTCTACTTCTATGGCTAACCGTTTAGCAACAAAGTAAAGTAAATTACATGGCGTTATTCAATGACACGCAGGTCATGCAAAATAATAAAGACAACTCCTATGGCTCCTGCCGGTTGTCATACTCATCGACATGCAAGTCGTGATTCCTATTACAAGAATATGATCAATCTCATACATCACATATATCATTCATCACATCTTCTGGCCATATTATATCACATATATCACTTGCTGCAAAAACAAGTTAGACGTCCTCTAATTGTTGTTGCAAGTTTTTACGTGGTTTGTAGGTTTCTAGCAAGAACGATTTCTTACCTACGTATGACCACAACGTGATTTGCCAATTTCTATTTACCCTTCATAAGGACCCTTTTCATCGAATCCGTTCCGACTAAAGTAGGAGAGACAGACACCCGCTAGCCACCTTATGCAACTAGTGCATGTCAGTCGGTGGAACCTGTCTCACGTAAGCGTACGTGTAAGGTCGGTCCGGGCCGCTTCATCCTACAATGCCGCCGAAACAAGAAACGACTAGTAGCGGCAAGAAGAATTGGCAACATCAACGCCCACAACTTCTTTGTGTTCTACTCGTGCATAGTAACTACGCATAGGCCTGGCTCATGATGCCACTGTTGGGAATCGTAGAATAATTTAAAATTTTCCTACACTCACCAAGATGCATCTATGGAGTCTACTAGCAACGAGGGGAAAGGAGTGGATCTACATACCCTTGTAGATCGCGAGCGGAAGCGTTCCAATGAACGTGGATGACGGAGTCGTACTCGCCGTGATCCAAATCACCGATGACCGAGTGCCGAACGGACGGCACCTCCGTGTTCAACACACGTACAGTGCAGCGACGTCTCCTCCTTTCTTGATCCAGCAAGGGGGGAGGAGAGGTTGATGGAGATCCAACAGCACGACGGCGTGGTGGTGGATGTAGCGACTCTCTGGCAGGGCTTCGCCGAGCTTCTGCGCGCGAGAGAGAGGTGTTGCAGGGGAGGAGGGAGGCGCCAAAGGCTGTGTGTTTGCTGCCCTCCCTTCCCCCCACTATTTATAGGACCCCTTGGGAGGGGGGAGCCGGCCAAAACCCATCTAGGGTTGGGGGGGGCGGCGGCCAAGGGGGGGAAGGGGTTGCCTTGCCCCCCAAGGCAAGGGGGAACTCCCCCCCCTAGGGTTCCCAACCCTAGGCGCATGGGGGGAGGCCCAAAGTGGCGCCCCAGCCCATTAGGGGCTGGTTCCCCTCCACTTTCAGCCCACGGGGCCCTCCGGGACAGGTGGCCCCACCCGGTGGACCCCCGGGACCCTTCCGGTGGTCCCGGTACAATACCGATAACCCCCGAAACTTTCCCGGTGGCCAAAACTGGACTTCCCATATATAATTCTTCACCTCCGGACCATTCCGGAACCTCTCGTGATGTCCGGGATCTCATCCGGGACTCCGAACAACTTTCGGGTTTCCGCATACATATATCTCTACAACCCTAGCGTCACCGGACCTTAAGTGTGTAGACCCTACGGGTTCGGGAGACATGCAGACATGACCGAGACGCCTCTCCGGTCAATAACCAACAGCGGGATCTGGATACCCATGTTGGCTCCCACATGTTCCACGATGATATCATCGGGTGAACCACGGTGTCGAGGATTCAATCAATCCGTATGCAATTCCCTTTGTCAATCGGTATGTTACTTGCCCGAGATTCGATCGTCGGTATCCCAATACCTTGTTCAATCTCGTTACCAGCAAGTCTCTTTACTCGTACCGCAATGCATGATCCCGTGACTAACGCCTTAGTCACATTGAGCTCATTATGATGATGCATTACCGAGTGGGCCCAGAGATACCTCTCCGTTTACACGGAGTGACAAATCCCAGTCTCGATCCGTGCCAACCCAACAGACACTTTCGGAGATACCCGTAATGCACCTTTATAGTCACCCAGTTACGTTGTGACGTTTGGCACACCCAAAGCACTCCTACGGTATCCTGGAGTTGCACGATCTCATGGTCTAAGGAAAAGATACTTGACATTGGAAAAGCTCTAGCAAACGAAACTACACGATCTTTTATGCTATGCTTAAGTTGGGTCTTGTCCATCACATCATTCTCCTAATGATGTGATCCCGTTATCAATGACATCCTATGTCCATAGTCAGGAAACCATGACTATCTGTTGATCAACGAGCTAGTCAACTAGAGGCTTACTAGGGACAGGTTGTGGTCTATGTATTCACACATGTATTACGATTTCCGGACAATACAATTATAGCATGAACAATAGACTATTATCATGAACACAGAAATATAATAATAACCATTTATTATTGCCTCTAGGGCATATTTCCAACACATACGTTGTTCCCTTTGTCATCGGTATGTTACTTGCCCGAGATTCGATCGTCGGTATCTCGATACCTAGTTCAATCTCGTTACCGGCAAGTCTCTTTACTCGTTCCGTAATACATCATCCCGCAACTAACTCATTAGTCACAATGCTTGCAAGGCTTATAGTGATGTGCATTACTGAGTGGGCCCAGAGATACCTCTCTGACAATCGGAGTGACAAATCCTAATCTCGAAATACGCCAACCCAACAAGTACCTTTGGAGACACCTGTAGAGCACCTTTATAATCACCCAGTTACGTTGTGATGTTTGGTAGCACACAAAGTGTTCCTCCGGTAAACGGGAGTTGCATAATCTCATAGTCATAGGAACATGTATAAGTCATGAAGAAAGCAATAGCAACATACTAAACGATCGAGTGCTATGCTAACGGAATGGGTCAAGTCAATCACGTCATTCTCCTAATGAGGTGATCCTGTTAATCAAATGACAACTCATGTCTATGGCTAGGAAACATAACCATCTTTGATTAATGAGCTAGTCAAGTAGAGGCATACTAGTGACACTCTGTTTGTCTATGTATTCACACATGTATTATGTTTCCGGTTAATACAATTCTAGCATGAATAATAAACATTTATCATGATATAAGGAAATAAATAATACTTTATTATTGCCTCTAGGGCATATTTCCTTCAGTCTCCCACTTGCACTAGAGTCAATAATCTAGATTACACAGTAATGATTCTTACACCCATGGAGTCTTGGTGCTGATCATGTTTTGCTCATGGAAGAGGCTTAGTCAACGGGTCTGCAACATTCAGATCCATATGTATCTTGCAAATTTCTATGTCTCCCACCTGGACTAAATCCCGAATGGAATTGAAGCATCTTTTGATGTGCTTGGTTCTCTTGTGAAATCTGGATTCCTTTGCTAAGGCAATTGCACCAGTATTGTCACAAAAGATTTTCATTGGTCCCGATGCACTAGGTATGACACCTAGATCGGATATGAACTCCTTCATCCAGACTTCTTCATTTGCTGCTTCCGAAGCAGCTATGTACTCCGCTTCACACGTAGATCCCGCCACGACACTTTGCTTAGAACTGCACCAACTGACAGCTCCACCGTTCAATGTAAATACGTATCTGGTTTGCGATTTAGAATCGTCCGGATCAGTGTCAAAGCTTGCATCAACGTAACCACTTATGATGAGCTCTTTGTCACCTCCATAAACGAGAAACATATCCTTAGTCCTTTTCAGGTATTTCAGGATGTTCTTGACCGCTGTCCAGTGATCCACTCCTGGATTACTTTGGTACCTCCCTGCTAAACTTATAGCAAGGCACACATCAGGTCTGGTACACAACATTGCATGCATGATAGAGCCTATGGCTGAAGCATAGGGAACATTTTTCATCTTCTCTCTATCTTCTGCAGTGGTCGGGCAT
Source organism: Triticum aestivum (assembly GCF_018294505.1). NCBI lineage: Eukaryota > Viridiplantae > Streptophyta > Magnoliopsida > Poales > Poaceae > Triticum > Triticum aestivum. The sequence goes on along the minus strand of NC_057808.1, from coordinate 387,584,921 downwards.
TGAGTCTTACTCAATCTCACACCTTGTAGTACAGGCAAGAACCCTTTCTTTGCTTGATCCATTTTGAACTTCTTCAAAACTTTATCAAGGTATGTGCTTTGTGAAAGTCCAATTAAGCGTCTTGATCTATCTCTATAGATCTTAATGCCTAATATATATGCAGCTTCACTGAGGTCTTTCATTGAAAAACTCTTATTCAAGTATACCTTTATGCTATCCAGAAATTCTATATCATTTCCAATCAGCAATATGCCATCCACATATAATATCAGAAATGCTACTGAGCTCCCACTCACTTTCTTGTAAATACAGGCTTCTACAAAAGTCTGTATAAAACCAAATGCTTTGATCACACTATCAAAGCGTTTATTCCAACTCCGAGAGGCTTGCACCAGTCCATAAATGGATCGCTGGAGCTTGCACACTTTGTTAGCTCCCTTTGGATCGACAAAACCTTCCGGTTGCATCATATACAACTCTTCTTCCAGAAATCCATTCAGGAATGCAGTTTTGACATCCATTTGCCAAATTTCATAATCATAAAATGCGGCAATTGCTAACATGATTCGGACAGACTTAAGCATCGCTACGGGTGAGAAGGTCTCATCGTAGTCAATCCCTTGAACTTGTCGAAAACCTTTCGCAACAAGTCGAGCTTTATAGACAGTAACATTACCGTCAGCGTCAGTCTTCTTCTTGAAGATCCATTTATTTTCAATGGCTTGCCGACCATCGGGCAAGTCAACCAAAGTCCATACTTTGTTCTCATACATGGATCCCATCTCGGATTTCATGGCCTCAAGCCATTTTGCGGAATCTGGGCTCACCATCGCTTCTTCATAGTTCGTAGGTTCGTCATGGTCTAGTAACATAACCTCCAGAACAGGATTACCGTACCACTCTGGTGCGGATCTTAATCTGGTTGACCTACGAGGTTCAGTAATAACTTGATCTGAAGTTTCATGATCATTATCATTAACTTCCCCACTAATTGGTGTAGATGTCGCAGAAACTGGTTTATGTGATGATCTAATTTCCAATAAGGGAGCAGGTACAATTATCTCATCAAGTTCTACTTTCCTCCCACTCACTTCTTTCGAGAGAAACTCCTTCTCTAGAAAGGATCCATTCTTAGCAACGAATATCTTGCCTTCGAATCTGTGATAGAAGGTGTACCCAACAGTCTCCTTTGGGTACCCTATGAAGACACATTTCTCCGATTTAGGTTCGAGCTTCTCAGGTTGAAGTTTCTTCACATAAGCATCGCAACCCCAAACTTTAAGATACGACAACTTTGGTTTCTTGCCAAACCATAGTTCATAAGGTGTCGTTTCAACGGATTTTGATGGTGCCCTATTAAGAGTGAATGCAGCCGTCTCTAAAGCATAACCCCAAAACGATAGCGGTAAATCAGTAAGAGACATCATAGATCGCACCATATCTAGTAAAGTACGATTACGACGTTCGGACACACCATTACGCTGTGGTGTTCCGGGTGGCGTGAGTTGCGAAACTATTCCGCATTGTTTCAAATGTAGGCCAAACTCGTAACTCAAATATTCTCCTCCACGATCAGATCGTAGAAATTTTATTTTCTTGTTACGATGATTTTCAACTTCACTCTGAAATTCTTTGAACTTTTCAAATGTTTCAGACTTATGTTTCATTAAGTAGATATACCCATATCTGCTCAAATCATCTGTGAAGGTGAGAAAATAACGATATCCGCCACGAGCCTTAGTATTCATCGGAACACATTCAACTGTATGTATGATTTCCAATAAATCTGTTGCTCTCTCCATAGTTCTGGAGAACGGTGTTTTAGTCATCTTGCCCATGAGGCACGGTTCGCAAGTACCAAGTGATTCATAATCAAGTGATTCCAAAAGTCCATCAGTATGGAGTTTCTTCATGCGCTTTACACCGATATGACCTAAACGGCAGTCCCACAAATAAGTTGCACTGTCATTATCAACTCTGCATCTTTTGGCTTCGACATTATGAATATGTGTGTCACTACTATCGAGATTCATTAAAAATAGACCACTCTTCAAGGGTGCATGACCATAAAACATATTATTCATATAAATAGAACAACCATTATTCTCTAATTTAAATGAATAACCGTCTCGCATTAAACAAGATCCAGATATAATGTTCATGCTCAACGCTGGCACCAAATAACAATTATTTAGGTCTAATACTAATCCCGAAGGTAGATGTAGAGGTAGCGTGCCGACCGCGATCACATCGACTTTGGAACCATTTCCCACGCGCATCGTCACCTCGTCCTTAGCCAATCTTCGCTTAATCCGTAGCCCCTGTTTCGAGTTGCAAATATTAGCAACAGAACCAGTATCAAATACCCAGGTGCTACTGCGAGCATTAGTAAGGTACACATCAATAACATGTATATCACATATACCTTTGTTAACCTTGCCATCCTTCTTATCCGCCAAATACTTGGGGCAGTTCCGCTTCCAGTGACCAGTCTGCTTGCAGTAGAAGCACTCAGTTTCAGGCTTAGGTCCAGACTTGGGTTTCTTCTCCTGAACAACAACTTGCTTGCTGTTCTTCTTGAAGTTCCCCTTCTTCTTCCCTTTGCCCTTTTTCTTGAAACTAGTGGTTTTACTGACCATCAACACTTGATGCTCCTTTTTGATTTCCACCTCCGCTGCCTTTAGCATTGCGAAGAGCTCGGGAATTGTCTTATTCATCCCTTGCATGTTATAGTTCATCAGGAAGCTCTTGTAGCTTGGTGGCAGTGATTGAAGAATTCTGTCAATGACGCTATCATCCGGAAGATTAACTCCCAGTTGAATCAAGTGATTATTATACCCAGACATTTTGAGTATATGCTCACTGACAGAACTATTCTCTTCCATCTTGCAGCTGTAGAACTTATTGGAGACTTCATATCTCTCAATCCGGGCATTTGCTTGAAATATTAACTTCAACTCCTGGAACATCTCATATGCTTCACGACGTTCAAAACGTCGTTGAAGACCCGGTTCTAAGCCGTAAAGCATGGCACACTGAACTATCGAGTAGTCATCAGCTTTGCTCTGCCAGACGTTCATAACTTCTGGTGTTGCTCTTGCAGGAGGCCTGGCACCTAGCGGCGCTTCCAGGACGTAATTCTTCTATGCAGCAATGAGGATAATCCTCAAGTTACGGACCCAGTCCGTGTAATTGCTACCATCATCTTTCAACTTTGCTTTCTCAAGGAACGCATTAAATTCAACGGAACAACAACACGGGCCATTTATCTACAATTAACATAGACAAGCAAGATACTATCAGGTACTAAGTTCATGATAAATTCAAGTTCAATTAATCATATTACTTAAGAACTCCCACTTAGATAGACATCCCTCTAATCATCTAAGTGATTACGTGATCCAAATCAACTAAACCATGTCCGATCATCACGTGAGATGGAGTAGTTTCAATGGTGAACATCACTATGTTGATCATATCTACTATATGATTCACGCTCGACCTTTCGGTCTCCGTGTTCCGAGGCCATATCTGCATATGCTAGGCTCGTCAAGTTTAACCTGAGTATTCCGCGTGTGCAACTGTTTTGCACCCGTTGTATTTGAACGTAGAGCCTATCACACCCGATCATCACGTGGTGTCTCAGCACGAAGAACTTTCGCAACGGTGCATACTCAGGGAGAACACTTTTATCTTGAAATTTTAGTGAGAGATCATCTTATAATGCTACCGTCAATCAAAGCAAGATAAGATGCATAAAAGATTAACATCACATGCAATCAATATAAGTGATATGATATGGCCATCATCATCTTGTGCTTGTGATCTCCATCTCCGAAGCACCGTCATGATCACCATCGTCACCGGCGCGACACCTTGATCTCCATCGTAGTATCGTTGTCGTCTCGCCAACTTATTGCTTTTACGACTATCGCTACCGCTTAGTGATAAAGTAAAACAATTACATGTCGATTGCATTGCATACAATAAAGCGACAACCATATGGCTCCTGCCAGTTGCCGATAACTCGGTTACAAAACATGATCATCTCATACAATAAAATATAGCATCATGTCTTGACCATATCACATCACAACATGCCCTGCAAAAATAAGTTAGACGTCCTCTACTTTGTTGTTGCAAGTTTTACGTGGCTGCTACGGGCTTAGCAAAAACCGTTCTTACCTACGCATCAAAACCACAACGATAGTTTTGTCAAGTTGGTGCTGTTTTAACCTTCGCAAGGACCGGGCGTGGCCACACTCGGTTCAACTAAAGTGAGAGAGACAGACACCCGCCAGTCACCTTTATGCAACGAGTGCTCGCAACGGTGAAACCAGTCTCGCGTAAGCGTACGCGTAATGTCGGTCCGGGCCGCTTCATCTTACAATACCGCTGAACCAAAGTATGACATGCTGATAAGCAGTATGACTTATATCACCCACAACTCACTTGTGTTCTACTCGTGCATAGCATCAACGCATAAAACCAGGCTCGGATGCCACTGTTGGGGAACGTAGTAATTTCAAAAAATTTCCTACGCACACGCAAGATCATGGTGATGCATAGCAACGAGAGGGGAGAGTGTTGTCCACGTACCCTCGTAGACTGAAAGCGGAAGCGTTATCACAACGCGGTTGATGTAGTCGTACGTCTTCACGATCCGACCGATCAAGTACCGAACGCACGGCACCTCCGAGTTCAGCACACGTTCAGCTCGATGACGTCCCTCGAACTCCGATCCAGCCGAGTGTTGAGGGAGAGTTTCGTCAGCACGACGGCGTGGTGACGATGATGATGTTCTACCGACGCAGGGCTTCGCCTAAGCTTCGCAACGATATTATCGAGGTGTAATATGGTGGAGGGGGGCACCGCACACGGCTAAAATATCGTATATCAATTGTGTGTTCAGAGGTGCCCCCCTGCCCCCGTATATAAAGGAGCAAGGGGGAGGCCGGCCGGCCCTTGGGGCGCGCCAAGGAGGGGGGGAGTCCTCCTCCTAGTAGGAGTAGGACTCCCCTTTCCTAGTCCAACTAGGAAGAGAGAAGGGGGAAGGAAAGAGAGGGAGAGCGAGAGGGAAAGAGGGGCCATGCCCCCCTCCCCTAGTCCAATTCGGACTCCTCATGGGATGGGGGCACGCCACCTCCTGGGCTGCTGCCCTCTCTAACTAAGGCCCAATACTTCCCCGGGGGGTTCCGGTAACCCCTCCGGCACTCCGGTTTTATCCGAAATTTCTCCGGAACACTTCCGGTGTCCGAATATAGTCGTCCAATATATCAATCTTTATGTCTCGACCATTTCGAGACTCCTCGTCATGTCCGTGATCACATCCGGGACTCGGAACAACCTTCGGTACATCAAAACATATAAACTCATAATATAACTGTTATCGTAACTTTAAGCGTGCGGACCCTACGGGTTCGAGAACTATGTAGACATGACCGAGACACCTCTCCGGTCAATAACCAATAGCGGAACCTGGATGCTCATATTGGTTCCTACATATTCTACGAAGATCTTTATCGGTCAGACCGTATAACAACATACGTTGTTCCCTTTGTCATCGGTATGTTACTTGCCCGAGATTCGATCGTCGGTATCTCGATACCTAATTCAATCTCGTTACCGGCAAGTCTCTTTACTCGTTCCGTAATACATCATCCCGCAACTAACTCATTAGTCACAATGCTTGCAAGGCTTATAGTGATGTGCATTACCGAGTGGGCCCAGAGATATCTCTCCGACAATCGGAGTGACAAATCCTAATCTCGAAATACGCCAACCCAACAAGTACCTTTGGAGACACCTGTAGAGCACCTTTATAATCACCCAGTTACGTTGTGACGTTTGGTAGCACACAAAGTGTTCCTCCGGTAAACGGGAGTTGCATAATCTCATAGTCATAGGAACATGTATAAGTCATGAAGAAAGCAATAGCAACATACTAAACGATCGAGTGCTAAGCTAACGGAATGGGTCAAGTCAATCACGTCATTCTCCTAATGAGGTGATCCCGTTAATCAAATGACAACTCATGTCTATGGCTAGGAAACATAACCATCTTTGATTGACGAGCTAGTCAAGTAGAGGCATACTAGTGACACTCTGTTTGTCTATGTATTCACACATGTATTATGTTTCCGGTTAATACAATTCTAGCATGAATAATAAACATTTATCATGATATAAGGAAATAAATAATACTTTATTATTGCCTCTAGGGCATATTTCCTTCAGTAACAATATAAACATATTAGTCATGCAAATGTAATTTTAAAGTGAACTACTATATGATATATCAACATTCAATTTTATAACAGTTTGCCAAGTGTGACACTTGGCATACCCCATTTTGATAAAGAGAGCTTCGCCGAGTTCCTTTCCTTAATACTCGGCAAAGTCTTTACCGAGTGCTAACATGAAGTACTCAACAAAGTAAACTAGGCTGACAACCAACCGACGTAAACGACGCCTATCACATGGCATGTTGTGTTCGTCGAGTACCTTCCGTTCCATACTCGGCGAAGATGGGTAGACCGAAGGGTGGCACATGTCCTCGACGTTTGGTGAGTGATGTCTTCGGCTAAGCGTTTCTGGGTTTGCCGAGTACCTACCGCACAATACTTGCCGAAGATGGCTCCATTGGAGGGCACATTGCCGGGAAACAACTTTTTGGCAGGGCTGCCAAGTCAATGCCATGAATCACCCTTTGTCGACTGTTCCCTCTAGTGATCTAAACGTGCTTATTTTTTTTACATATGGATTAAAAGATAAAAGAATGAATTTCTAATTCACATAAATTAGGTGTTGTGATTTGTGAATATACTCAAAATAGAGAGCTTCTAAGAAAAGAGGAAGACATGTAAAATATACCCCACCGCCTGCCTCATAAATTAATTTAAGTCCTAAATATATCAATCTTCAAATTAGTTAGCAAAATCTTACTACATAATCAGGAGAAAGGGGAGGAGACGACAAGTAGTTGAGGATGTAAGTCGTGCCGAACAGGGTTGTGAGTGGTTGTTTCCTCTCAAGTACTAATTGTTTTGGAAGAAGGGAATACCAGCCCATCACTACTGAACATTACGCTTGGTCAGGAAGTGCGCTTGGTAGGCCTAGTTAATTAGCACATTACTCCTACTTAAATATTAGATGTACACTTGGTAGGAGCTCACGTACACTCCTGCGGTCCTGCCCGGGTAAACCACGATGCACAGTGGGATTTGCCCCATTGTTTATCACCTGCGTACGCAGTCCACTGGCCAGGGAGCCCAGGCAAGTGCCCGGGGTGGCCGGGCGCTAGCTCCATGCATGCGACGATCTGTACCATGGCTCGGGACTGCTACGTGACGGGACGACCCATGTGCGATTCGAAATATGCCTCCCGCTGTACAGAAAGGATCCATCGCACTACACTGTTCCCTGCGGTATACTGCTCGTATCCAATTTTCCAGCTCCCCAAGTCTGACGTGACAGACCCATTTTTCAGCATCCCTAGGCACCATTGAACGATCAGGATATCAGGTTCATCTGGACATGGGCACCGAATCACCCTGTCCGTTAAAAATGTCTTATACTCCCTCCGTTCGAAAATATTTGTCGAAGGAATGGATGTATTTGTCGAAGAAATGGATAAAAATGAATATATCTATAACTAAGATATGTGTAGATATATCCATTCCTCCGACAAGTATTTCCGGACGGAGGGAGTATTTGTGAACGGGGAGGTACTTCTGGTGACCAAATTAATGGTAATTTTATTTTTAAATGCATGCAGCCTTAGAGAGAGAGAGAGAGAGAGAGAGAGAGAGAGAGAGAGAGAGATTCACATTTTTTGAAAATAATAATAATAAAATGCAAGGGACGGGATGTGGATTGCATGGGCAACTAGTTGCACAAAATACACTCTCTATCTTTACTTGGCGCAGAAGGAGTGGTTACCTGGAAACATATGGAAGACCTTGTGAAATATCCTTGTCTTGTTGTATTTGTATCGTTTCAAAGAGACAAACGAACAGATCCAGTTGGTCAATTATTTGGCGCTCAAGAAAAAAACAACAGCTACAATATAACAACAGTAAACACAATATATATATTCTTCTGGGTGAAAGCAATTAAGTTTGGAAGCAAAGCAGTTAATCAAGAGCTAACTTCCTACCAAGCTAATAGCGACCCCCTTTGTTATTCTTTATGGTAGGATTATTATAGCCGGAATGTAGTTTCAAGACGACTCATATTCTGTCTTATCCATTTTCTAATTTTAGAGTTTGTAAAGATTATGGATGTAACACCATGTTATATGATGTGCGTCTTCAAGACTAGATGTGATATATAAAAGAGAGATGAATTTATATCATGTGCATGGTATTTTAAAACACTGTTCATTTGAATTTGGTCCCTTTTGTGTATGTCACAGATGATCATATCTTTTAGTGTTTTGCATGTTGACATGATATAGCATTACTAACTCCTATGAATTCCTCTAAAAAATATACTCCCTCCATCCTGGTTTGTAAGGCTCGCACGCATTTTCAAAGAATTGACCATAATAATTTAGTTTATAGATAATATGCCGGAGAAGTTACTCCACTGAAAATTTATCTTGAATGTGAATCCAATGGTATTTTTTTGTGACATACAACTTTTTTGTTGACAAATATTTTTTATGGGGTAAAAGAGAGTTTTATTTCAAAATTATAGAGTTACAGTCAGGAGGCAAAATATCCTTGTCTTGTTGTATTTGTATGGTCTCAAAATGGCAGTCGAACAGATCCAATGGGTCTCTGTTTGGCGCTGAAGAGACAACCACTACTTACGAGTAGTAAGTAACAAGAGTAGACGCAACATAAGTTTCTTCTGTCAGAGGACAATTAAGTTCAGATCCAAAGCAATCAGTGAGGAGCCAACTTCCTAGCGAGCTAACAGCGATCCTCTTTGATCCAAAGCCGAGAGCGCCGCACCACAGTACAAATTAAGCTGCACAAAGAGTTCTTATCGAGGATGAAGGAGTTGTGTGGGATGGAGCAGCAAGAATCCATCAACATAACAGCTGCCATGGAGGCTCTATGCCCCTTGCTGAATAACCCGCGGAGAACCATCCACCAGGCGGAGGCTTTCACGTCGGGGATCATACTGCTGCTGCTCCTGCAGCTCATCCTCGGCTCCTTCAGACGGCAGTCGGCCAGCTTCTTGGTCCAAGCTGGCACCTGGGTGACCTACACCGTGTCGTTCCCAGCCATCGCCTACACCCTGGGCTTGATGCAGTCCTCTCCGGTGAAGAATGTCATGTACCCCATCTGGGCCGTCTCACTGCTGATGGCCGCCGGGTGCACTAACGCCGTCAAGGTCTACGAGCTCAACGACAACAGGCAATGGAAGCGGGGTTTGTTCAACAGCCTCCAGTATGGCACGTACGCTTCTTTAATCTGTTGGCTACTTTTCCCCTATAGCATGAGCATAAAGGGGTATCTCGGCCCAGCCGTTCTATCACAGGCCTACTTTGCACATATCTTGTCTCCTGCATATGTCGTCACTCTTCTGGGCTCCTTTGTTCTGAATACGGGACTTATGGGCAAAGAGCTTGCATGCGTGTTGGTTGAGCTCGGGTATTTCAGGGCCAGGAGAGTTGCCAAGTTCATGAAGAACCTGCCTGCTGATGATGGTGATGGGTTCGATCCTGCCAGGATGAAAGGTTACAAGTACCCTGTTCACATTTTTGGTGTCGGTGGTGAGCTCACCATCGACCAAATCTGGCTCTGTGAAGGCAGGCTCCTCAGCTCAGGTACTGTTCACAGCAAGGAGCTCAAGGACTTGTGCCTGGCTAAATCGATGTATCAGTTACTGAAGCGGCGCTACTATGGGATGTCATTCGCCGAGGAGCACCTTGATGAAACCCGTGATTTTGTCTTCAGGGGGTTGCTACGGACAGAAGGTGACTATGAGCGAGCTTTCCGGATTGTCGAAATGGAGTTAGGGTTCTGCCATGACTACTTCTTTACTAAACATGCCATCATCTTTGAGCTGGAGACACTATTCTTCTTTCTCTTCCTTGTGAGGATTGCTCTGATTGCCACATGTGTATCCTTTGTCGTGAAGGGTACACTATCTGTCAAGACACTCAGCCCTATCATTGAAGTGCACAGCAAAAAGACTGACGGCATCATCACTCTCCTTGTTTTGGCCATATTCCTGCTCGTAGAAATCCTTCAAACTGCATTTTATTTGGCCTCGGATTGGTGCAAGGTGTCAGTTACTTGTAGGTATGTCAAAACATCTTGGTATCAACGCAATGCTTTCATCGAGAAGCTTATCGGCTATATTAGCAGATTTACAATACTCGGGTACTGGAAGAATAATATTGGCCAGTACTCGATAATTCCGCACATCACCGCCGCTGATTCATCTAGGGACAGTCGCACAGTAAACAGGCTGCAAACAGTCAAGCGGGCTATTGCAAGGTCACTAATAGCATGCGACGGTCCACCAACAAATGGAGAAGGGTCATTCCGGAGGAGTGGTGTGCTTTGAGAGTTTTCTTGGGCATTGCAGGGTCAATCTCAGGCAGAGGTCATGTTAATTTGGCACATCGCCACTGAATACTGCAATATGACTCCCCCTACAGGTGACGGGGAATACTTGAATGGGACAACTGAAAATGAGCATGACACAAATTTCAACAGGAATGTTTCAGTCAGCCTGTCAAGATACTGCGCATACCTGATGAACTGTGCTCCAGAATTGCTTCCAGGATACTTTGGAGACACAAAGTTGGCCATGGCTGATGTACGTCGCGAAGCGAAAGAAGTTCTAAGATCCTGGGGTGTTTCTTCTTGCCGAAATATTTACCAGGTTATGAATGGTTTACAAGACCAAGAGGAAGACGGGAGCATCTTCCTGAGAGGTGTGAAGCTTGGAAAGCAGCTAGAGGACAAGCCGAGCAGTGCTGCTCGTTGGAAGATACTTGCAGATTTCTGGGCTGAGAAGATCCTCTACATCGCACCATCTGATAATGCGAAAGGGCACATGGAACTTCTCGCAAAAGGAGGGGAGCTTCTCACCCACATCTGGGTACTCCTTACTCATGCCGGCATCCTCAAGATTAACAGGGAGGAAGATAACAACACCGTGCCCAGACGCCAGCCATCATCCCAAGAAGATGTGTAGTAATTTCAGTTATATAGCTGCTTGTTTTCATGTACCTCAATAATGCGAGCGTTCTTGCCTGTTCTTCGCTTGCAAAGGTTTGTTTCTGTTGTATTGTATCAAGTGTAATAATCCATTCCACTGGTGTGTATCATCTGCACTGTTGTTGTATCATTTCAGAATTGTAATATGCAAAAAATGGTCATGTATTTGTCCGTGTGGAATTTGTATTATTCTGCAAGGCTTGTTAGGGAGAATTTGAATAGCACCGTGCGTCGAGATACTCTAATTCTTGTTGAAACTGAAATATTGAATACTAAGAATCATGGTCAGTTGGCCCCTCGGAATGTTGGACAAGAGCAACCGCAGCAAAACAGCAGAAATCAGGTGTGATGCACATCCAGGATGCATTCAACGAGGTCAATACTCTTCTTCAGCAGCAGGCGTAGAAAGCATACAAACACACAATAATAATAATAATAATAATAATAATAATAATAATAATAATAATAATAATAAAGAATCAGTAGAGGTAGAGCTTGACGTGGATGCCGTTGTGGATGAGCGACTGCACGGCGGCCCTGATCTTCCCCTCGAACCGGTCCCGCTCCATGGGCGGGCGTGTAGGTGCACGCGTACACGTCCGCCTCCTTGGCCCACTTCGCCGCCGTCTTTCCGATGTACGAGCCGCCGGATCCATCCCTAGTCTCTTCTCCGGCTGCGGTACTGCCACCATCGCCGATGCGGACCCCGCCTCCCTCACAACCATGGGACATCGACATGGCGGGCGAGGTGGCGTGGCTATTGGCTAAAGCATCTTGTCACGAAGGCGCAAATCGACATGCACCGCGCCGACGAAGCCCTCATGGCGCAAATGGGCGGCGACCTAGAGTCCAAGACTACATGCAGAAGCAGCTCGTCATCGACCGCTCCTTCGAGTCGCTCCGGGACGACGAGGAAAAAAGGGAGGAGATGCAGCCTCCCCCGGCTCCGGCTCCGGCTTTGCCTAAGTTGTGGATGGTGGACGCGCTCCTAAAGTTTCACGACGTCTTTAGGTCGCTTCCTCCCGGCGAGCAGGAGAAGATCTTGCAGGATCTGAGCCAGGAGATGCAGCCGCCACCGGCTCCGGCAGCTCCTCCATCCGTTGTCCCGCGAGGCGCTGACTGCGGCTACGGCAACGAGGACATCATCGAACGGCCTGGCTACGGTTGTGGCTACGGCCTGGAGTTCGCCGGCGCGAACGAGTTCAGCGTCACGGAGCAGCCCCGTGTGTATTGGCGCGCAACCGTCGATGACGTCATCTTGACGTGCCGCTGAGATGAACGTGGAGTCTGCCCGGCCACCGACGCGGCATGGTCATGGACGAGTTGTCTGGCCGCCGGGTTACGCTTTGGCGTACGGCCGTGGACAAGAGCTGCACGTAATTCATTATTACCGCTTAATATATACAACCATCGACGGGAAAGGAATACAATTTGTCTAATTCTCATCTAGATTTTTTTAATGTCACATTTAAGCTTCCATAAATATATAATATAGCAACAAGAAATAAAAAAAATAGAAAAAAATAGACCACAAACAGAGTGGACATCAGCTTAAATGTGAAGTTCGACAAACTTCCGGCTTGGGCCAGGATACAAAGTTACCCGGGATGGGCTTGCCCTCTGGATCACGCTGGATCCTTACTTGTTCCAACGTCATGCTAGGAATGTATCACGTGCCCGTGCAAACCAAAGGAAAGCAGATACAACTATTACATATCCTAATCTTATTTCCCATCAGAACATAAGGGAGTGGGCTTCCTTTGTAACAGCTCTGTTCTGGTCGTGGCTCACCTCACTGGACCAACGCTTCTGGTCGGAAGCTGGTCGATCGCCTGGTCGGCAACCGGCACAACACCTTTGCGAGTGGGATTTCTGTTGGTTTTCGTACTATGCGCAATGAAAGTTTTCAAAAAAGGAGAGCTCTAAAAACAGCATTCTACGGGGAGAATGTGATTTTTGTATACTTTGACCCCATTCACACGTCTAAGTTGATATCCACTCTGTTTGTGGTCTTCTTTTTTTGTCTTTGTTTTTTTGTTTCTTGTTGCTGTATTATGTATTTGTGGGAGTTTAGATGTGACATCTTTAAAAAACATCTGGATATGAATTAGACAAACTGAACTGGGATTACCACGCTGGGAATTGATCTGTGCTTTGAGATTGTAGGTGCCAGGTGGCGTTCATCGGGATGGGTTGGAGAGTTATGAGTTAGACCCGGTTTCGTAGATTTTCTTCCCAATCGCGAGCGTTGCCGTCCGACTTCCTCCCATGCCGTGTTTGGTTGGTTGCCCCGCCCACGGCGGCGCCGACGCGACGTTGCCCAGCCTAGATATGGATATATAGAGCCTGGATTTTTTTTCCCAATCGCTAGCGTTGCCGTCCGATATTTTTTCCCGCGATCCCCCTCTCGCGTCGCCTTCTTGGATCCGAATTCAGATTAATCTCGCCCTGCTACCTGGAAATAAATAGAGCAGCCGACCGGGAGAGAAAGATGAAGAGAATCGCTTCGCCTGTTTTGTCATCTTGATTGATTGATTGATACTGGCGTCATCGCGCCATGGGTCTGCTGCTACTCAATCGGTTCATGTCTATGCAGCGGGGTCGGCATCGCCGGCCAACTCAAGGCCGCAGTAAGCCACAGCCTGTTCCTTCAGCCATCAGTTTATACGCCGTTCTTTTTTCCTTTTTTTTTCCCCGATGAATCTGTAACCTGTGCGACGGTCTCACGAACAGAACTGGGTGGTCGATCTGTGCAGTATACTTGGGGTGGTGCTGCAACCTTTTGCAAATGTACTTATGGTTACCTTTTTTTTCGAGGAAGGTTAACTGAATATTTATTTCTTGTACTGAAACAACTTTGGTTCTTCTTAAGTGGGGGTTCTCGGGGAGAAGTTAATGGAGACAAACTGGGTGTGTGGCTGTGTTTGTAGCTGCGCTGTACCTGTTGTTTTCTTCCATCAGCATCTCTGTTATGTTATTCTAACCACTTGCATCATCTATATGGATTGGTGACTTCAGTGGCTACAAAGAAGGATTCACCCTGCCTATATGATGACAGTGGTCGAAGTCATAAAAAATCGAGATATTCAGGACCAAGCCTTCCAGAGGTTCGCTGTTAATTGTTAAGAAATATATGAGTGTAAAATTGGTGGATCAATTAATAGTTAAAGAAAAATACCTCTGATACTAGACTTCTATAGCTATCCCCGTGGTAGTTGTTTCAACTTCTTCTGTGGCATTGTGCTACCTCTGTGCTTTCGTTGGCTTCATAGTCCAGTAGAGCGTTGATTTCATCATAGTGCTTTGGAATTCCAGTAAAAAAGTTACAGCATTCAGATGCATACTCATTTCAGTATAGTTCAGACCTATGTCCGTGTCCTGTGTTTTCACTGTTTACATGGTCTTGTGGACATTTGAATGTTCAGATATAACTACCTTATTGTTAGTGTTACTTCACATGGTCCTATTTTTCCCTTTTCAAGTTGAAGCAACTATCCGCCTTTGCTACTCCTAAGCTAATTTTTTCTCCAATGCTTGTTCATGCAGGACATATGGCATCACATATATTCTCTGCTTCCCCTGCGAGATGCTGCACGTGTTGCCTGTGTGTCTCATTCATTTAAAAGTTATTGGAGATGTTTTCCCAATCTCAGTTTAACTAGTGCAACACTGGGTGTCAAAGCCGGGGTGTACTGAATGTCGTGTAAAAAAGCGATGGATCTTGCAAGGAAAACCGACCACATTCTAAAAAACCACTCAAGCATTGGCTTTAAGGCACTCAAGCTCGAAATATGGAATTTCCCCCTTTTCAGCACCTTGTGCGATCTCGATCGTTGGCTTCATATTGCTGTTAAACCAGGGATTGAAGAACTTGACCTGCAAATTTATGAATCTCGTGCAGGTCCTTGTGATGCAACTCTATGTCGAAAAAAATCTCATGCAGCTCTTTGTCGAGAAAAATCTCATGCAGTCGTATACAACTTTCCATGCTCACTTTTAGATGGGAGTGGCAAGTCGATTCAGCAGCTTCATCTCAACTATTGTGCCCTCCGTCCCACAGCTGGACTTGGCTGCTTAAGAAGCCTGACTAGTCTGGAATTGCATTTAGTGCGTATTACGGGGGAGGAGTTAAGCTGCCTTCTTTCATGTTCGGTTGCTTTGGAGAAACTGACACTCAAGTCCTGTGATGAGTTAATTTTCCTGGAGATACCTAGCCTGCCACAACGGCTTAGCCACCTGGTTGTCGCTCATTGTACAAATCTGGAAGCGATCAAGATCAAAGCCCCTAATCTATACAGTTTTGATTATAGTGGTGCCCTCATACCACTATCACTTGGTGATTCACTGCAGAACCTATACATTGACGCCTTACTAGGTCGTCAAGACGTTGTTCATTATCCTTGGGCCGATCTTCTGCGCATGGTGCCACATCTTGAAGACCTCGAAATAACTTCGTATTGTCCGGTATATTCTTAAAGTTTACATTATTAGACACTAGAATTATACAACAATCAGTAGCAACTTGCATTTTTGTGGCTTGATTAATTTGAAGCATTTTTTATGCAGAGGGATACACTGGTGGTACCTGGGAAATTCCTCCACCTCCGGCACCTGTGTATTGGGGCTTTTACCCCAGACTATGATTATTTGTCTCTGGTTTCTTTTCTCGATGCATGTCCTTCCTTGGAGACTTTTACATTGTGTGTAAGTCTACAAAATGTAGTAAAATTGTAAATACACTCCTGTGTAATTCTACATATGTTTTTACTAACCATTCTAGACTTGACCTAGAATAGTGCTATACATATATTTTTACATGCCTGGTGGAGCCATGCATTAGTTTGAGTATATGTTTTGTCTTCTAACCGTTATGATTGTCATTAACATCTATCCAATGCAGGTAGATGCGGATCACGTGAGGCAAGAATCGGTTTTTGGAGAATCTTCGCATGATCTAAGGCAGATGCCAGGACACATGCATAGGAACATAAAGGATGTGCTTATCATTGGCTTTTGTTCTGCAAAGAGCATGGTTGAGCTAACATGCCATATGCTTGAGAATGCGAAGTCGCTTGAGTACCTTACACTGAACACCTCTTCGGACCATGAAATTTTGTGTTCTAACAGTAAAAATGGTAGATGTCAGCCGATGAGCAAGGATGTGAGGATGGAAGCCCGCAAAGCGCTCTTCGCCGTGGAAAGATACATTTTGGGGAAAGTTCCCTCTACTGTAAAGTTAGAAGTTGTGAAGCCATGCAGCCGGTGCAATACTCTTGAAATTTAGGCCAGGAATATGTGATCTTTTAAGCCAGGTGCATGCTCTTGACATTGTAATTTCTTTCTTCTGGCACCATTTTCCTATGTAATTCTATACTCGCAAGTATTGTTGACGTATAATGTGCTGCCTAGTCTTTTCTATCATATCAGTCTTTTGGTTGCATTGGCTAGAGCATGCACTTGTACATGGTATCGGAGCCAAGAGGTCTTGAGTTCAAGACCCGGCTGACGCAATTAAATTGCAGCCCACTTTCGGTCCACGTTTAGGCCTGAGGGAGCCACACGTGAGGGGGAGTGTTAACGTATAATGTGCTGCCTAGTCTCTTCCATCAGATCGGTCTTTTGGTTGCATTGTCTAGAGCATGCACTTCTACAAGTATAAGTGGTATTCACATTTTCTTTTTCTGTTCCATTGATTTACGATAACAGCCGGCTGATTACACTTTGAACTTTAGATGCACCATTCTTTACTTGGGTACATATGTATCGTAGTAGTTGACTATGATGAATCTACAATACAAGATAAATAAAATATATGTCATGATGAATCTAACAATATAACCAAGTATTGTAGTTACTCCCTCTGGTGGGAATATAATTGAATCATCAGTTTAACTAGCGAAACATGTATAATATGCCATTGATATATTTAGGACAGTAAAACTGAGCCTAATCCTAGCCCTCTCACATCATAACAATTTGGACCGTCAGATGTCATGGTTTGAACATTCCTGGCCATCGGATATAACTTTAACTCGCGCAACAAGTGGGTATTGTATTTACTCATGGAGGTGGTGCAGTGTCATGGAGGTCTTGCAAATAGACCATTTTGACGAGGTCAACTATGGAAACATAACTAACTGCTTTAGACACAACCATTGTTGAGGCAGATGGCTGCATGAGCTCTTGATGGAGTTGCTAGTGGTTGAAAAACCTCCACCAGCTATTCGTGTGAATTGCGAAAACCAAACGGTTATCGCCAAAGTGAACAGTTCTAAGGATAATGTGAAGTCATCAAGACGCGTGAAGAGACGTTTGAAGTCCATCAGGAAGTTGAGAAACTCCAGAGTAATAATTATTAAGTATATTCAAATAGACAACTGGCAGATCCCTTTACAAAGGGACTACCACGAAATGTGATAGATATTGCATTGAGGGACATGGGTATGATATCCATAGATGTTACACCATAGTAGTAACACAACCTTTGTGGTCGGACATCCCCTGAATTAGGACCTGGGAAGAACAAGCTATTGGTTAACTAAGGAGAGTAATATGTGACTGCCTTTAGGTGAACATGCAAAATTCTCAGAGTTGTAAGGCTCAGAGCTGTAAGGCAGCTTGGAGCATGCCTTAATGCAGTTCTATTGGCTATGATTAGCAAAGATATTATCCTACAGAGCAGTCTTGAAAGAACACACCTATATGAGCTCCGATTGTATACATCGCAGTCTATGAGACTTCGGTGATCTCTAGTGATCCCACGAAGAGACCAGGGAGTACAACATATATGCTCCAAACCGCGGGGTAGCCTACTGGCAACCAGGTACTGGTTAAGACTTTGAGTGAAACCAGTTGTTAGGGCATATTTCTCCCTCCGTGGTTTTGGTGATTGATGACAATGCAATTTGCGAACTAATCGTTTGCATTCAGAATTTAAGATATTCTATCATATGGCACAAGACGATTTATTCCCCTCGGTGATATAGAGTGAAGACGGTTTCTTTCTGGAGTCTCTTTTTCGGTGGAATTGAGTCGTAGGAAAACCATACTATTAAGAAGGGATCCGCTTCGAAAAGGTTCCATATGCACCCACATACCTTCCCTACATATCCGGAGTTTCCACTGTTTTCTGTCTACGGAGTTTTGTGAGCTACTTAGCGGTAGTACCACTTGCACAGTACTTCCGCGGGCATTATCGCTTCTATGTGGGCTACTGGACTCTTTTACTCTCCGGCGGCAGTAGGGCGGTAGTACCGCTCATGTGGTGCTACGACCCTAGTACTACCCCACTACCGCTATTTTCTCTGTAGCCCTGAGTAATAAGCGGAAGTAGGGCGGTAGTAGAGCGGTAGTACCGCTTGCGTGGTACTTCCACATCTTACTACCACACAAACCTTCGCTTATATTTAGCTCTCTATACTCATTTTCCTCTTAGCGGATGTAGAGCGGTAATACCGCTTCGGCGGTACTTCTGGTGTACCCACCTCTACCACCGCGGTTCTGCCTGGCTCCGTGACACAAAGCGGAAGTACCGCTAATGCAGATGGTAGTACCTCCGGCGGCACTGCCGTTCCCTTCTTCTCTAACTCACAGGCTCCGGCCAGAACTGCAGCCTCTAGCGGCAATACTGCTCACCCGAGCGGTAGTACCGCTTGAGCGCGACTTTGAGGTAGATAATGGTTGGATCCCCCCCCCCAC
Organism: Triticum aestivum; assembly: GCF_018294505.1. Lineage (NCBI taxonomy): Eukaryota > Viridiplantae > Streptophyta > Magnoliopsida > Poales > Poaceae > Triticum > Triticum aestivum. The sequence continues at coordinate 387,566,037 of NC_057808.1, read as the reverse complement.
ACACATACTATATATAAGGGGTCTTCTTCTCCAAGAATACCACCTCTTATCCTCTTGCTCCATTGTTGCGCCCTAAAGCTTATTTTCGCCCGATCTCTCTTCCTAGCCATCAAATCTTGTTGATTCCCTAGGGTTTGCTTGAGAGGGACTCGACCTACATTTTCACCAAGAGATATTTGATTTCCCCCACTAATCCCTCGCAGATCTTGTTACTCTTGGGTGTTTGGGCACCCTAAATGGAAGAGATCACCTCAGAGCCACAATCCATTATGGTGAAACTTCATGGGGAGACGTACTCCCCCTACTGGAGTCACGACATCTTGCATTGTGTGCGAACGTGAGGAGAATATGGTGGCCCTAGTGGCTTCTTGGGGAGCATTGTGCCTCCACACCGCTCCAACGGAGACGTACTTCCCCCTAAAGGGGAGGAACTTCGATAACACATCCTCGTTTCGATTGACTCCACTTGTGGTTACTTCTTACCTTTACTTTGTGCAAGCTTCTATTGTGTTGTATCTTGTGCTTGCTTGTGTTGTTGTTGTTGAGCTCATCATATAGGTTGTCCATAAACCTGATCATTTGTTGGGCCGGTCGGGTTCGGGCCGGGCTTGACAAAGCCCGAAGAAAAACTCCCAAGCCCGAGCCCGGCCCGGCCCGGCCCGAAGTACATGAACAGTGGCATTTTTTTATATTAAATTAGCCATTTTTTGGACATTATATTAATTTATTATACCTATATTTCGAATAAAATACGTTTATGTATACATTTCGGGCTTTCGGGGCGGGCTTTGGGTCAAAAAGTGGAGCCCAAGCCCGACCTGAATGTCGGGCCGGCGGTCCGGGTTGTCCATGAACAGGTCTAGCTGTCCACCTAGTTGCATATCTAGACAACATATTTGTTGCTAACCCTAATTTGCTAAAAAGAGATGAAATTTTGTAGTTGCCTATTCACCCCCCTCTAGTTAACCATATCGATCCTTTCAATTGGTGTCAGAGCCTCATCTCTTTTTAAGGGCTTTACCGCCTAAAGAGTATGGTTGACGATGGAGAAACGGGTGATGAGTTACCCGCGGCCGGAGGCAGAGAGGAGGGTGAACGACGAAGGGGGAAGGGGCCGGAGACACGGCGGAGCACATGTAGAGGAGGGCGGTGGTAGAGATGAGGGGCTACGAAGAGGATTGCGACCGCCGCCTCCGCCGGGGCTAGGGATTGAAGACATGAGGAATGCCTGAATCACGGTGTTAGTTTTGCCATCTCAGACCTTTTTCCTAAAGGGATATTTTTGCCAGGGTTTATGTCTAAAATTGCTTTCGTGGGCAGTGCTCCCAAATTCCCCCTCCCTGCAAGCGGGCCCCACGCCACGATGGCTTTCCACATCATCGTTGAAACGGTAAGAACGATAGATTGACAAAGGATGAACCATACGTACAAGTTTATGGACCAAAATTCTATATTTTGAGAGAATCAAGCTGTGCTTGAATGGTAATGTGATAGTGGTATCCCCAGCCCACCAGGATTCAAGTCCAGGTGCTTGCATTTATCTGGAATTATTTTGAGATTTCCTATGCATGCATGAAAGTCGATAATCATGCAATGAAAATTATATCCTACTTGTGGTGCATTATTCGGTGTTAATTATGCTTAATGCTTGCTTATGAGATTATTTGTTTCTTGGTTGGTCGCTTCTCAATCTTTTTGCTAGCCTTCATTTTGCACTAAGTATGACCTCTACTTGTGCATCCAAAATCATTTAAACCAGTTTTGCCACATGAGTCCACTATCTCTACCTATATGCGGTATTCTTTTGCCTTTCTAAGAAAATTTGCATGTGCCATCTCTAATTTTCAAAATAAATTTCTCTTTTGTGTGTTTGTTTCGCTCGCGGAACGGTAACGGGTGGCTAATATTTTCCATGCTGGATGTGTTATTCTCACGATGAGTGTTTATTCACTTGTCATTGCACGAGAGTAAGACAAAGGTTCTAGGGATTCCCAGTCCCGAAATGCAAAAATGAATTTACTTTTATGTTGTCAAATAATAAATTCCTTGGAAAGTGTTGGTATGGAAGGCACCCGTGGATACAGCTAGCCATGGAAAATGAAAGTATGGTGCAAAAGGAATAAACTTTATTTTCTGTTTGGGAACCGCCTATGGCATATCTAGCATGGAAAGTGTTGGGAACTCTGAGTCGTTTTCGTTGGTGGGATGGATACACCTCCCAAAGTGTTTTTATCTCTAAATTTTCGCCTTGAGCTCTGGCACCCCTACAAATCCCTACTTCCCTCTGGGAAGGGCCTTTCTTTTACTTTATGCAATTTTTATTTTGAATTTGAGTCTCCATCTTCTCTTATAAAAGCATCAACTAAGAGGCAATATGATCGTACTTAAGTATTGGGTGTAGCTAATATTCGAGTGTGTTTCATGAATGGGTCAATGTTTGAGCATGATGGGCCAGGGATAACTTATTTTAGCGTTGATATTTTGAAAGACATGGTTGCTTGTTGATATGCTTGAGTATCTAAATTATTATGTCAAAACTAGGCCATTGCTTTGAATCACATAAAAGTCCAAATGTCCATGCTATAAAGAAAAGAATATGATATGACATGATAAACAACACTCCACATCAAAACTTCTGTTTTTATCACTTACCTACTCGAGGGTGAGCAGGAGTTAAGCTTGGGGATGCTGATACGTCTCCAATGTATCTATAATTTTTGATTGTTCCATGTTGTCTTATTATCAATCTTGGATGTTTTATAATCATTTTATATCATTTTTTAGTACTAACCTATTGACATAGTGTCAAGTGCCAGTTGCTGTTTTTTCCATGTTTTTTACATCGCAGGAAATCAATATCAGACGAAGTCCAAATGCCACGAAACTCCACGGAGAATTTTGATGGGCCAGAAGGAACACAACGGGCCCTGGTTGCACCTGGGGGGAGTCCCGAGGAGGGGACAACCCAGCAGGGCACGCCGGGAGGCTCAGGCGCGCCCTGGTGGGTTGTGCCCACCTCGGGTGCCCCCCGGACCGCCTCTTTGCTCTATAAATACCCCAAAAATCTAGAAACCCTAGGGGAGTCGACGAAATATTCATCCAGCCGCCACAGAGTCCAGAACCACCAGAGCCAATCTAGACACCATCTCGGATGGGGTTCACCACCTCCATTGGTGCCTCTCCGATGATGCGTGAGTAGTTCTTTGTAGACCTTCGGGTCCGTAGTTAGTAGCTAGATGGCTTTCTCTCTCTCGCTGAATTCTCAATAAAATGGTCTCTTGGAGATCCATATGATGTAACTCTTTTTGCGGTGTGTTTGTTGAGATCTGATGAACTTTGAGTTTATGACCAGTCATATCTTTTTATATCCATGCAAGTTATTTGAGTTTCTTTGATCTCTTATATATGCATGATCTCTTATATATGCATGATCTCTTATAGCCTCGTATTTATTCTTCGATATTTGGGTTTTGTTTGGCCAACTTGATCTATTTATCTTGCAATGGGAAGAGGTGCCCGGTAGTGGGTTCGATCTTACGGTGCTTGATCCCTGTGACAGAAAGGGAAACAACACGTATGTATCGTTTCTACTAAGGATAAAAAGATGGGATCTATATCTACGCAATAGATAAATGGATCTTGTCTAAATCATGCCATCGTTCTTATTGCATTACTCTGTTTTTTCATGAACTTAATACACTAGCATGCTGGATAGCGGTCGATGTGTGGAGTAATAGTAGTAGATGCAGGCAGGAGTTGGTCTACTAATCTTGGACATGATGCCTATGTAATGATCATTGCCTAGATATCATCATAATTATTTGAGGTTCTATCAATTGCCCAACAGTAATTTGTTTACCCACCGTTTGCTAATTTTCTCGAGAGAAGCCACTAGTGAAACTTACGGCCCCCGGGTCTTCTTCCTCATATATTTGCTTGCGATCTACTTTTCCTTTGCATTTTTATTCATACCTATTAAACCAAAAATACAAAAATACTTTTCTGCACGTTATTTTATTTGCGATCTATTATTTCAATCTATTACAAATTTCTGGCATCGTTACCCGAAAGGGATTGACAACCCCTTTAACACGTCGGGTTGCGAGGTGTTGTTATTTGTGTGCAGATGTTGTTTACATTGTGTTGCTTGGTTCTCCTACTAGTTCGATAACCTTGGTTTTATCACTGAGGGAAATACCTACCGTCGCTGTGCTGCATCATCCCTTCCTCTTTGGGGAAATACCGACGTAGTCCTAGCAGACAGGAGCTTTTCTGGCGCTATAGTCAGAGAGCAATCAAAAGGAATTTCTGGCGCCGTTGCCGGGGAGGATCTTCAACATAACCAGGTTCCTAATCACAAATCTCATCTCCTTGCAATTTACATTATTTACCATTTGCCTCTCATTTTCCTCTCCCCCACTTCACAAAAATTTGCCGTTTTATTCGCCTCTCTTTTTCTGTTCGCTGTTTTCTCGCCATGACCGATCTTAAAAGGGCTAAGGGTTTTCTCCTGAGTCTTAATGCCTTGGATAGCCCCTCTGTCCTCTCTAAGCTCATAAACAATGATGCTATGGAAGGATCTACCGGGGTTGTTAAGGAAAATCTTAACCATTGTGACGAAGATGATCCCGGAATTTTTCGTTATTTACTTGATGAATCTTTGAAAGATGCTTGGGATAGGTTGTTGAGAATTCGAGCTAGCTATGTGCCCCAATATCAGATAGAGATTTACTTGAAAGTTTTTATGTTGGTTTAACTTCTTCCTTCAAGCAAGTTTTAGATTCTATATATGAAAACGGTTTTCTTGAAGGGGATGCCATTGATACTTATGAGAAGATGAAAGCCATATTTGGGCAAAGGAGAAAATGTTGAATCAACTACTCTTATGTGCTTCTATCAAAATGAAATAATTAAAGAGATGAAGGCTAGTTTAGATACGAATTTCCGCAACGTGCTTAATCTTTCTTTTGCTATCAATGGCCATGTGCTTTCACAAAATAGAAAATTAAATGCCATTGATAGAAATTTTTCCCTTCTCTTTCCAAGGGACAAGGATGACAAAACTTAGATCCTTGCTTTATGCCTAGCTAAGGGCGTAAAACTATAGCGCTTGTTGGGAGGCAACCCAATGAATAAAATTTATTTTTGCTTTTTGCTTTCTGTTCTTGTGTGTTTACACAATTATGCTACTATTATGATTGTGTTTTGTGTGTTTTAATTAGTGTTTGTGCCAAGTAGAACCAATAGGATCTTCTTGGGTGATAGTTGTTTGATCTTGCTGAAAAAGACAGAAACTTTGTGCTCACGCAAATAATTGTTAAAAATCACCAGTATGTGATAAAATGCCAATTAGTTTTGCATAAGATCAATATACAAATTACCCAGGTTTTCCTAGTTTTTCAGAATTTTTGGAGTTCCAGAAGTATTCGAACAAATCAGATTTCTATAGACTGTTATGTTTTGACAGATTCTGTTTTCTTTGTGTTGTGTGCTTATTTTGATGGCTCTATGGTTTTCTTTGATGAGTTTTTGCCATAGAAAAGTTAGAATATAGTAGATATAATACAAAAACAAAATAAGAATTGGTTTGATACAACACTTATAGTAGTCGTCGGGGATATACCCCGCGGCGTAAATCGGCCGGAAGTATAACCCGGCCGGATTTGGCGGTTTACTTGAGACCCGACTGAGACTTAACGATTCACTGGCGACCCATTTGGACCTGGCGGTTTATGATTCATTGGTAATCCGGCAGGCGGATCAGAGGAGCGACAAGACCCGGTGGCCCAACGGGCGGTTCATGAAGGCCGGTTCATACTATGGTGGGCCGGTTTACGAGGAAAGTCGTGAGGAATATTAGTTTTACAAGGAGTTAAGACCTGGACTTGTATCCGGTTTGTATTAGAGATAGACTAGTCCTAATCCTAATAGGACTCCGCATATAGCCCGCTCCTTCAACATATATAAGGAGGGGCAGGGCTCCCCAAAGAGGAACAAGCAAGAAGCAACAATCTCTAGGGCTAGACACAAAGAGCCGGTTTACCGGCAACTCTCTCGTGATCATAATGAGACCTAGCCACAAACAGCATGTAGGGTTGTTACCGGATGATGTTTCCCGGGGCCCGAAGCTGTCTAAACCCTTGTCTTGTGTGTTGATCCGCCCTGCGTCTCTCGATTCCGCTCAACCCCTCTCAAGCTACCACATAGATGCGTTGGCCTCGCGACTAAGTCCTGACACTAAGGACATCTGCCGTGACAAAACCACGACAGTTGGCGCCCACCGTGGGGCCTGCGCACGATGGTGTTGAGTTCTTGGAGGGTTCTTTCCAGGGATTCGAGAAGTTCATGATTTTCAGATGAAGCAGAGCCGGATTGCGTCTGTGTGCACCGTGACACGCAACCAGGCGATCCGTCTTGACCGGATCACTTTCCACTGCACTGCCACGAGAAGCTAAGGGCAGAGGAGGTTCCATCAGTATGGATCAAAATCATCAAATTACGGTTGTTTTGGTCTGATTTGGCAAGTCGCCGCCGCCGCGTACAGGGGTCGCCGAGGCCGAGGCGCTGCCAGATTCGGACTCACAACCGCATTTTTTATTCCGTTTCACAAGTAATTTCGTGTCGTGAGGGGCTGATCTGGCTGGCTGTTCGCTTCCCTAGCATATGCCCGCCGCGTCACGCGGGTGCCTGACCGCTGCCTGGCTGCTGTTGCTTCTCCACCTGTGATGCACTTCCATCTGACGATCTGCTAGTCGGTCGCAGCCTAGCACCCTGTATGCGTTTCTGCTGTTACCACACCTCCGTGGCTGAATCATGCTAGTCCATGAGAAGATTGAAGCCAACATCTATTACTACGTTGTTTACACCTCAAGTCAAGAGAAAGAAAACAAAGCCAAGAGGAGACGTATTCAGCTACGCCTGTGTGAAAAAAAAAGCAGTTGAATTGGTCAAAGCGACTACGACCTGGGGAAAGACAGGGACGTGGACGAGGATTCGGCTCTGGCCTGCGATGCTCCAGCTTCTACCTGTGAGCCGGCCGAGCGGACATCTAAGTCGCCTGACCCACTGTCGCTACCTCCTTCGCCGGCCCTGCCTTCGTGGTCCTCTGCCCACGCCTCGTTGGAGTCGCCGAGCCGCTGCTCCTGTCGCTGCATGTTGCGCCGGCGCCGCCGGTGAGGTCAACGGCCGCACCCCGCGCCCGCCTCTGCCGCAAGGCCGCCTGTATGAGCCGCCGGTTTCAATATTGTCGCCTTGTCACGTCCTCTGCTCCTCTACCAGGACCTCGACTGCCTCCGAGCGGGCGCTGCTGTGTCCTCGCCTCTGTGCGAGCCGCTGCGCTGGGCCGCCCCTACCGCAAGTCGGCCCTGCCTCGCCGACCTCCGCCGGCGCCGCCGGCGAGTCACCTTTAGCCGCCACTACCGCCAGGGACCCGCCTCAAGTCGCCACTGCTCATCTTGAGCAGACATCATCGCTGTGTTTTCTTGGTCGGCCTCCGCTGTCGTTTCCCGTGCCGCGAGTCGCTGTTCGGTTTCCGACCCACCGCCTCCTGCGGCCATCCTTGACCCGGTCTGACTGCCGTGCCGTGGGCCGCCTTCACCGTTGTTTCCTTTGCAGCACAGCATACAGCCAACGCTGGACCTAATGGTTCAAAACCACAGCCTCGATGGTACTTCAATCAAGACGTTCTATGAACGTGCAAGTTCACCCCATGTGAAACAAGAAAAAGACAAAGAAGGAAAGGACAGGCAGGGTGTTGTTATCATTTTGCCACTTAAAGCAATGAGGAAATAAAATCTGCCCAGAGTCACGTCAAAGATGCCAGCCAATTTGACCTAGCACTGGGTTGCTGGATGTTGTCCATAATTTCAACTGTGGATTTATCTGCTTGTTGAAATTTGGTCTGCTCCATCTCTATTTGTCTGACAAAAAAATGCCAGGTGATATCCATCCAAGTTTATTTTATTAAATATATTGTTTTCATCAAGAACAATTACTTTGGTCTGTATATTTTTATGTGCAGCAAAGGTGGTGCCATGTTGTGTCTATGAAGTGTACGTCAGCACCATAACGCACCGGCATCTGCGCCCGCTTACTAATGGAACAGGTGGGCACAAGTCACCACCCGTGCAGCTTAATCTACGTCAACCCGCCGGAGCCGCGTTGAGCCGCCCTTGCCGCTTTGAGCCGCCGGGGTTATATTAAGTCGCTGGTCTGCCTGAGCCACCTCTGTCGCGATAAACGGATCATCCATCTTCCAAACAAATCAGGTGATATCCATCTAAAATATATTTTTAGCACATATTATTTTTGTCAAAGAACAGTTTATCTTTGCCTTGGTCTGCAATATTGTTTATGCAGGACAATTGTTCACTGCAAAAGCTATGGTTGTGTCATAAAATCGTGCCACCATTATAAATGCGCTAGTATCTTATCATGCCATCAAGCTCGATGAATATATGTGCAAACCGCCATTCTGCAGACCGGTTTACATCAATATGACGTGGCTAATTCGCCCGTCCACGCCGGTTTACAACACCACGACCGACTCATCTGTCTGTGTCGCTTCTGAAGCCGCGGTCATCTTTGTCGTCCGTCTCTCGCGGCATAGTCTACATCAACACACCGGGCCGCACCTATCTGCATGAGCTGTTTATTGAATATAAAGCAAGTCACAGCTTGGGTAGCCCGGTTTTCTTTCAACAAAATGGAGGCAAATTATCATATACTATCAACCGCCGTCTGCACTGGGTGGTTCAATGGGCAGGCGCACAAGTCGCCGCCACTACAGTTTGGTTAACTTCAAATCACCAGTTGGAAGGAAACATTGGCCGAGTTGCTGACACGGCTCATACGGGATCATTTACAACCCGCCGCAGTCACCTCAACCTTCTATGGATTCACATCGTGCTATCAACACCAATGATATACAAGTTATGCCGGTTTATATCACGGTCAAATATGGAGAGTTTCAAGCCAACTCCTCGAGTCACCTTTGAGACTCGGGGGCTACGATGACATGATTCAGCAAATCTTGCCAGTTTCAGCAAATTTAAGAACCCTAGGACGATGGAGGGACAGATAACCCGGTCCCGGTGGCTACTGTTATATTGATGAAAATTTAAAGGCCATCAGAAAATTTCCGGCTTAGAAAGTATATGACAGTTACAAAATCCCGGCTCAATGAAGAAGTTCCGGGTCATCAGAAAGGATTCCGGTTTAAAATCTGGCTGAAGGGAAGTCAGTCTCACTGAAGCTCTCAATATCCGGTTTACAATCCGGTTCAAGGGAAATCTATTCTCCCACAAAGCTCTGAAGCGCTCAAATCCGGTTTACCAATGTCCGGTTCAAAAAGGAATTAACTTCTCGCAAGTTCGAGTTTAAAGGCCGTCAGAAAATTTCCGGCTGAAAATGACGATTCCGGTTTACAATCCGGTTCACGGGAAAGATGTCTCCCACAAAGCTTGAAGCTCTCAATATCCGGTTCAAAATCCCGGTTCAAGAAGAATTTATCTCTTGAAAAAAGTTAAAGGTTGCCGAAGAGGACCTGCTGCCATGATGCGCGGTTCAAACATGGGTATCCTGCCTTATTGGCTTATCATATTATTGATCACTTGGGGGCTTGGTCGTATCCGAACCATAGCTACACCTCTTGATCGGCGCAATGCCACAGCATCACTTGGGGGCTTGGCCGTATCTGAACCATAGCTACACCTCTTGATCGGCGCAATGCCACAGCATCACTTGGGGGCTTGGTCGTATCCGAACCATAGCTACACCTCTTGATCGGCGCAATGCCACATCATCACTTGGGGGCTTGGTCGTATCCGAACCATAGCTACACCTCTTGATCGGCGCAATGCCACAGCATCACTTGGGGGCTTGGTCGAACCCGAACCATAGCTACACCTCTTGATCGGCGTAATGCCACAGCATCACTTGGGGGCTTGGTCGAACCCGAACCATAGCTACACCTCTTGATCAAATTTGGGGCCTGGCAGCCCGTGAAAAGCCTCGACTACAACGGTTTTTATTTGCCTTTTGCTAAGTTTTTCTTTCTTTTGACAAGATTTGTGATATTTTCAAACCGGTGTTCGTCAACCCGGCTTGACTTTCAACTACAAGTTGTCAGTATATGATCAGTTATAATCCAGAGACTACCAGCCCGGTCTGGTTTCGACTATAAGTCGCCAGAATTGAATATGGATAAACCGGTGTTTATCACAACCCGGAACGGTTTAATCATAAACCGACACAATATGGGAGGAGTTATTAGTACTCAAAATTTGGGTTATCACCCTTACTACAAAAAGTTGGTAAACCAACGATGTGATTCAATGTCACAGGTATGATATATTTCATATTTGATTATTCTTAAGTGCAGCCTTAGTTATAAACCCGGGTTATATGTTGGGCATTATGACCCGTCCGGTGGTAAACCGCCAGGAAACTTTAAACTTGTTGTATGCAGAAACAGGTTGAATAAAGCATGATTATAAATCACCGGTGTTTATTAAACCAGCCTGGCTTTAAGACGATAAGTCGCCAGTATATGATGAGAAATTATCCGGTGTTTGTTAACCCGGCCTGGCTTTGGACTATAAGTCGCCAGTATATATTTGGATTGCGCCATTGGAATCATGCGCTTATAAATCATTGGGTTATATTATTCAAATAGCCAAACTTGGCTGAATTTTCATTATGATATTGAATGAATAAGGTTTTCATACCGGATTATATTATCTTGAATAGCCGACATGGCTGGATTTTTATTATGCTTATTAATAACCGGTATTATTGAGGTTTTCAAAGTCGCTTTAGCGCAATGGCTATTATTTTATCAAAGGATATGATTTATTCTACAATGGAAGGAATAGTCCCGAGTCGCTACAGGCTTACGACCCGGCACTTGGGGGCTACATTGTTTAAATTGAGATTACATGCAAGTCTCATGTCGCTACAAGCATGCACCATGACACTTGGGGGCTAATGCAAAGTCATTTTTATTGGCCTTATTGAAGACCCGACTCATCACATCATAATGAGCCGGCCCTTGGGGGCTAATGCAAAGTCATTTTTATTGGCCTTATTGAAGACCCGACTCATCACATCATAATGAGCCGGCCCTTGGGGGCTACCAATTGCTCCTGTCAACAATTCAAGGTACACAAGTCTTAAAACCATTATATTGAAAGGTCCATTGCTCAGTTGGTAAAGCACAAAGCTCTTAACCTTGTGGACATGGGTTCAAGCCCCATGATGGGGGTTACATTATATGATGTTCTTTTCAATGAAGTATATATAAAGTCCCAGCTCAATATTATCTTACTGAGCCGGCCCGTGGGAGCTACATGTTGCTGTTCAAATCTACATGATCATATTTATAAAGTCCCTGCTCATTATTGCATAATGACCCGGCCCTTGGGGGCTACACTGGTTGAAGTTTTTTGAACATCAGGCAATTACAAAGTCCCAGGTTGCTGCAAGCATGACAACCCGGTACTTGGGGGCTACAACATATATGGAGTATTCAGTTTTTACTAGAGATGAACAACATGGATTTCTTCAAAGTGGCAGTAATTATATGGAAACAAGTCTCAAATCATCACTTTGTTCTGTTCAAGACTTGGGGGCTACAAGTAATATGGATATAAGGGAGAAATATCTTCCGATTTTCAGTTTTGAGCAAACTAGATTGACCCGGCATCACCAATCATTATGACCCGGTGTCTGCAACAATCATGAACCGGCATTGGCAACAATCATAACCCGGAATTATCAGTTTTTATAACCGGGTAGTGTTGGCAATGATAAACCGGCAAGTTTCTACATCTTCAAACTGGTTGAATATCAGATGAGTATTTCAAAACCAATATTTCTTAAACCGGCGCTTTGGAAGCCGACTCAAGTGGATTATTCTTCACAATATTTCTCTGTGAGAAACCAATGTCAGAAAATTGAGTATGAAGCTGGCTAGTTAACCCGGATTTTCTAGAAGGAGGAAATGACAAGGACTTAAAGATCATCAGATGCCGGTTTACAAGAATTCTTAACCCGGAGCATAATCTGTCAAATTTGTTCTTGTGTTTGTTTTACAGGATCAGTTTAACATGGATAAATCCAAATTAAACTGGGGGCTAATGTCGGGGATATACCCCGCGGCGTAAACCGGCCGGAAGTATAACCCGGCCGGATTTGGCAGTTTACTTGAGACCCGGCTGAGACTTAACGATTCACTGGCGACCCGTTTGGGCCTGGCGGTTTACGATTCATTGGTAATCCGGCAGGCGGATCAGAGGAGCGACAAGACCCGGTGGCCCAACGGGCGGTTCATGAAGGCCGGTTCATACTATGGTGGGCCGGTTTAAGAGGAAAGGCGTGAGGAATATTTGTTTTACAAGGAGTTAAGACCTGGACTTGTATCCGGTTTGTATTAGAGATAGACTAGTCCTAATCCTAATAGGACTCCGCATATAGCCCGCCCCTTCAACATATATAAGGAGGGGCAGGGCTCCCCAAAGAGGAGCAAGCAAGAAGCAACAATCTCTAGGGCTAGACACAAAGAGCCGGTTTACCGGCAACTCTCTCGTGATCATAATGAGACCTAGCCACAAACAGCATGTAGGGTTGTTACCGGACGATGTTTCCCGGGGCCCGAAGCTGTCTAAACCCTTGTCTTGTGTGTTGATCCGCCCTGCGTCTCTCGATTCCGCTCAACCCCTCTCAAGCTACCACATAGATGCGTTGGCCTCGCGACTAAGTCCTGACACTAAGGACATCTGCCGTGACAAAACCACGACAGTAGTGATTTATTTTTCTTACACTAACGGATCTCACGAAGGTTTTGTTGAGTTTTGTGCTATTGAAGTTTTCATGTTTTGGGTTATCTTACGATGGATGAAAGAAGGATAGAAGAGCCTAAGCTTGGGGATGCCCCGGCATCCCAAGCTATTATCCAAGAATGAGCAACCAACTAAGCTTGGGGATGCCCCCAAGTGGCATCCCCTCTTTCTTCTAACGACCATCGGTATTTTACTCGAGGCTATATTTTTATTCGTCACATGATATGTGTTTTTCTTGGAGCGTCTTGTATGATATGAGTCTTTGCTTGTTTTATTTTGTGTTCTAAGTCATCAATCCTTGCTGGACACACCTATTTGAGATAGCCAAAATTATATCATGACTTGTTAGATTTGCTCTCTATGCTTCACATAAATCTTTCATGAGCTAGGACTTGCTCTAGTGCTTCACTTATATCTTTTTGAGCACGGTGTGCTTTGTTATTTTTGAAGAAATGCTCTCTTGCTTCACTTAGATTTATTTGAGAGTTAGTAAAATTTTGAAGAAATTCTCTCTTGCTTCACTTAAATTATTTTGAGAGAAAGAAAATTTGTTATGCTCATGATCTTCACTTATATTTGTTTAAGCTTATGAAAAGCAACACATGAAAATTAGTCCCAAAGTGATAGATATCCAAGAAGGATAAAGAAAAAAAATGTCATGAAGATCATTGGACAAAATAAACTTGATTCTTAGTAATAGTTTTGAGATATGATGATGTGATATGTGAGTTATGTTGATGAGTAATTGTGCTCTAGTAAGAATATTGGTGTTAAGGTTTGTGATTCCCTATGCATGCACGAAAGTCAATAATCATGCAATGAAAATTATATCCTACTTGTGGTGCATTATTCGGTGTTAATTATGCTTAATGCTTGCTTATGAGATTATTCGTTTCTTGGTTGGTTGCTTCTCAATCTTTTTGCTAGCCCTCATTTTGCACTAAGTATGACCTCTACTTGTGCAACCAAAATCCTTTAAACCAGTTTTTCCACATGAGTCCACTATATCTACCTATATGTGGTTTTCTTTTGCCGTTCTAAATAATTTTGCATGTGCCATCTCTAATTTTCAAAATAAATTTCTCTTTTGTGTGTTTGTTTCGCTCGCGGAACGGTAACATGTGGCTAATATTTTCCATGCTGGATGTGTTATTCTCATGATGGGTGTTTATTCACTTGTCATTGCACGAGAGTAAGGCAAAGGTTTTAGGGATTCCCAGTCCCGAAATGCAAAAATGAATTTACTTTATGTTGTCAAATAATAAATTCCTTAGAAAGTCTTGGTATGGAAGGCACCCGTGGATACGGCTAGCCATGGAAAGTGAAAGTATGGTGGGAAAAGGAATAAACTTTATTTTCTGTTTGGGAACCACCTATGGCATATCTAGCATGGAAAGTGTTGGGAACTCTGAGTTGTTTTGTTGGTGGGATGGATACACCTCCCAAAATGTTTTTATCTCTAAATTTTCGCCTTGAGCTCTGGCACCTCTACAAATCCCTACTTCCCTTTGCGAAGGGCCTTTCTTTTACTTTATGCACTTTTTCTTTTGAATTTGAGTATCCATCTTCTCTTATAAAAGCACCAACTAAGAGGCAATATGATCGTACTTAAGTATTGGGTGTAGCTAATATTCGTGTGTGTTTCATGAATGGATCAATGTTTGAGCATGATGGGCTAGGGATAACTTATTTTAGCGTTGATATTTTGAAAGACATGGTTGCTTGTTGATATGCTTGAGTATCTAAATTATTATGTCAAAACTAGACTATTGCTTTGAATCACATAAAAGTCCAAATGTCCATGCTATAAAGAAAAGAATATGATATGACATGATAAAGAACACTCCACATAAAAAATTCTGTTTTTATCACTTACCTACTCAAGGACGAGCATGAGTTAAGCTTGGGGATGCTGATACGTCTCCAACGTATCTATAATTTTTGATTGTTCCATGCTGTTTTATTATCAATCTTGGATGTTTTATAATCATTTTATATCATTTTTTGGTACTAACCTATTGACATAGTGCCAAGTGCCAGTTGTTGTTTTTTCCATGTTTTTTACATCGCAGGAAATCAATATCAGACGAAGTCCAAATGCCATGAAACTCCACGGAGAATTTTTATGGGCCAGAAGGAACACAACGGGCCTTGGTTGCACCTGGGGGGAGTCCCGAGGAGGGGACAACCCACCAGGGCGCGCCAGGAGGCCCAGGCGCGCCCTGGTGGGTTGTGCCCACCTCGGGTGCCCCCTGGACCGCCTCTTTGCTCTATAAATACCCCAAAAATCAAGAAAACCTAGGGGAGTCGACAAAATATTCATCCAGCTGCCGCAGAGTCCAGAACCACCAGAGCCAATCTAGACACGATCTCGGATGGGGTTCACCACCTCCATTGGTGCCTCTCCGATGATGCGTGAGTAGTTCTTTGTAGACCTTCAGGTCCGTAGTTAGTAGCTAGATGGCTTTCTCTCTCTCGATGAATTCTCAATAAAATGGTCTCTTGGAGATCCATATGATGTAACTCTTTTTGTGGTGTGTTTGCTGGGATCTGATGAACTTTGAGTTTATGACCAGTCATATCTTTTTATATCCATGAAAGTTATTTGAGTTTCTTTGATCTCTTATATATGCATGATCTCTTATAGCCTCGTATTTATTCTCTGATATTTGGGTTTTGTTTGGCCAACTTGATCTATTTATCTTGCAATGGGAAGAGGTGCCCGGTAGTGGGTTCGATCTTACGGTGCTTGATCCCAGTGATAGAAAGGGAAACAACACGTATGTATCGTTTCTACTAAGGATAAAAAGATGGGATCTATATCTACGCAATAGATAAACGGATCTTGTCTAAATCATGTCATCGTTCTTATTGCATTACTCCGTTTTTCCATGAACTTAATACACTAGATGCATGCTGGATAGCGGTCGATGTGTGGAGTAATAGTAGTAGATGCAGGCAGGAGTCGGTCTACTAATCTTGGACGTGATGCTTATGTAATGATCATAGCCTGGATATCGTCATAATTATTTGAGGTTCTATCAATTGCCCAACAGTAATTTGTTTACCCACCGTTTGCTATTTTTCTCGAGAGAAGCCACTAGTGAAACCTACGGGCCCCGGGTCTTCTTCCTCATATATTTGCTTGCGATCTACTTTTCCTTTGCATTTTTATTCAGATCTATTAAACCAAAAATACAAAAGTACTTTGCTGCACTTTATTTTATTTGCGATCTATTATTTCAATCCATTACAAATTTCTGGCATCGTTACCCGAAAGGGATTGACGACCCCTTTAACACATCGGGTTGCGAGGTGTTGTTATTTGTGTGCAGGTGTCGTTTACGTTGTGTTGCTTGGTTCTCCTACTGGTTCGATAACCTTGGTTTCATCACTGAGGGAAATACCTACCATCGTTGTGCTGCATCATCCCTTCCTCTTTGGGGAAATACCGACGCAGTCCTAGCAGACAGGAGCTTTTCTGGCGCTATAGTCAGAGAGCAATCATAGGTGCCTCCCTCCCCACATATATATAGGTGGGAGGGAGAGGGAGCTGCCAAGGGGGGCGCCCCAAGTAGGCCGAATCCTACTTGGGGTTCCTCCCCAATTCGGCCCCATTTCCTTATTAACCGGAGGGGAAAGGAAAGAGAGGGGAGGGAAGGAAGGGGGAGGCCAAATCCTCCCCTTTCCTTCTCCCTTCCCCTCTTTCCTTCTCCTCCTATTTCGGCCTATATGGGGGCGCACCAGCCCCTTGTGGGCTGGTCTGTCCCTCCGGAACAAGAGAGGCCATATGACTTTCATTCTCTCTTTATCTTCTACCGTGGTCGGGTTTTGAGTCTTTACTCAACTTCACACCTTATAATACAGGCAAGAACTCCTTCTTTGACTGATCCATTTTGAACTCCTTCAAAATCTTGTCAAGGTATGTACTCATTGAAAGTCTTGTCAAGCGTCTCGATCTATCTGTACAGATCTTGATGCCCAATATGTAAGAAGCTTCATCGAGGTCTTTCATTGAAAAATCTTATTCAAATATCCTTTTATGCTATCCAGAAATTCTACATCATTTCCAAACAGCAATATGTCATCCACATATAATATCAGAAATGCTACATAGCTCCCACTCACTTTCTTGTAAATACAGGCTTCAACGTAAGTCTGTATAAAACCATATGCTTTGATCACCTCATCAAAGCGTATATTCCAACTCCGAGATGCTTGCACGAGTCCATAGATGGATTGCTGGAGCTTGCACACTTTGTTAGCACATTTTGGATTGACAAAACCTTCTGGTTGCATCATATACAACTCTTCTTTGAGATATCCATTAAGGAATGCGGTTTTGACATCCATTTGCCAGATTTCATAATGTGGCAATTGCTAACATGATTCGGACGGACTTAAACATTTACATTGGGTGTATGGCCATAGAAGGTTTTATTCATGTAAACAGAACAACAATTATTCTCTGACTTAAATGAATAATTGTATCGCAATAAACATGATCCAATCATATTCATGCTACGCAAACACCAAATAACATTTATTTAGGTTCAACACTAATCCCGAAGGTAGAGGGAGTATGCGATGGTGATCTTATCAACCTTGGAATCACTTCCAACACACATTGTCACCTCGCCCTCAACTAGTATATGTTCATTTTGTAACTCCTATTTCGAGTTACTAATCATAGCAACTGAACCGGTATCAAATACCCAGGGGCTACTATGAACACTAGTAAAGTACACATCAATTACATGTATATCAAATATACCTTTTTTCACTTTGCCATCCTTCTTATCCGCCACGTATTTGGGGTAGTTCCGCTTCCCGTGACCATTTCCTTTGTAGTAGAAGCACTCAGTTTCAGGCTTAGGTCTAGCTTTGGGCTTCTTCACGGGAGTGGCAACTTGCTTGTCATTCTTCTTCAAGTTCCCTTTCTTTTCCTTTGCCCTTTTTCTTGAAACTAGTGGTCTTGTTAACCATCAACACCTGATGTTCTTTCTTGACTTCTACCTTTGCCGATCTCAGCATCGCGAAGAGCTCAGGAATCTTTTTCGTTATCCCTTGCACATTATAGTTCATCACGAAGTTCTAGTAGCTTGGTGATAGTGACTAGAGAACTTTGTAGCATCAACACCTGATAGCATCTCGAAGATTATGTCCCACTTGATTCAAGTGATTGTAGTGCCCAGACATTCTAAGCACATGCTCACTAGCTGAGCTATTCTCCTCCATCTTGTAGGCAAAGTACTTGTCAGAGGTCTCATACCTCTTGACACGGGCATGAGTCTGAAATACCAATTTCAACTCTGGGAACATCTCATATGCTCTGTGGCGTTCAAAACGTTTTTGAAGTCCCGGTTCTAAGCCGTAAAGCATGGTGAACTAAACTATCAAGTAGTCATCATACCGAGCTTGTCAAACGTTCATAACGTCTGCATCTGCTCCTGCAATAGGTCTGTCACCTAGCGGTGCATCAAGGACATAATTCTTCTGTGCAGCAACGAGGATAATCCTCAGATCACGGACCCAGTACGCATCATTGCTACTATCATCTTTCAACTTTTCTCTAGGAACATATCAAAAAAATTTAGGAGCTATATCGCGAGCTATTGATCTACAACATAGATATGCAAATACTATTAGGACTAAGTTCATGATAAATTAAGTTCAATTAATCAAATTACTTAAGAACTCCCACTTAGACATCCCTCAAGTCATCTAAATGTTACGTGATCCAAATCAACTAAACCATGTCCGATCATCACGTGAGATGGAGTAGTCATCAATGGTGAACATCTCTATGTTGATCATAACTACTATATGATTCACATTCGACCTTTCGGTCTCCAGTGTTCCGAGGCCATGTCTGTACATGCCAGGCTCGTCAAGTTTAACCCGAGTATTCCGCATGTGCAAAACTGTCTTGCACCCGTTGTATTTGAACGTAGAGTCTATCACACCCGATCATCACGTGGTGTCTCAACACGAAGAACTGTTGCAATGGTGCATACTCAGGGAGAGCACTTATACCTTGAAATTTAGTGAATGGATCATCTTATAATGCTACTGCCGTACTAAGCAAAATAAGATGCATAAAAGATAAACATCACATGCAATCAAAATATGTGACATGATATGGCCATCATCATCTTGTGCTTTTGATGTCCATCTCCAAAGCATCATCATGGTCTCCATCGTCACTGGCTCGACACCTTGATCTCCATCGTAGCGTCGTGGTCATCTCACCAACTATTGCTTCTACAACTATTGCTAACGCATATTGATAAAGTAAAGCAATTACATGGCATTTGCATTTCATACAATAAAGAGACAACCATAAGTCTCCTGCCGGTTGCCGATAACTTTTACAAAACATGATCATCTCATACAATAACGTATATCACATCATGTCTTGACCATATCACATCACAACATGTCCTGTAAAAACAAGTTAGACGTCCTCTACTTTTTGTTGCATGTTTTACGTGGCTGCTATGGGCTTCTAGCAAGAACCGTTCTTACCTACGCATCAAAACAACAACGGTGATTTATCAAGTTTGCTTTTTTAACCTTCAACAAGGACCGGCCGCAGTCAAATTCGATTCAACTAAAGTAGGAGAAACAGACACCCGCCAGCCACCTTTATGCAAAACTAGTTGCTTGTCTGTTGGTGGAACCGGTCTCATGAACATGGTCATGTAAGGTTGGTCCAGACCGCTTCATCCAGCAATACCGCCGAATCAAAATAAAACATTGGTGGTAAGCAGTATGACGATCACCGCCCACACCGCTTTGTGTTCTACTCGTGCATATCATCTACGTATTGACCTGGCTCTGATACCACTGTTGGGGAATGTAGCATGCAATTTGAAAACTTTTCCTACGCTCACGCAAGATCTATATAGGAGATGCATAGCAACGAGAGGGGGAGAGTGTGTCTACGTACCCTCATAGACCGAAAGCGGAAGCGTTTAACAACGCGGTTGATGTAGTCGAACTTCTTATCGTTCCGACCGATCAAGTACCGAACGTACGACACCTTCGAGTTTTGCACACGTTCAGCTCGATGACGTCCCTCGAACTCTTGATCCAGCAAAGTGTTGAGGAAGTAGATGAGTTCCGTCAGCATGACGGCGTGGTGACGGTGATGGTGAAGTAATCCGCGCAGGGCTTCGCCTAAGCACTGCGAGAATATGATCGAGGGGTGTAATCTGTGGAGGGAGGCGCCGCACACGGCTAACAGATGTTGTTGTGTGTTGTAGGCGCCTCCTTCCCCACACACACACACACACACACACACACACACACACATATATATATATATATATATAGGTGGGAGGGAGAGCGAGCAGCCTAGGGGGGCGCCCCAAGTAGGCCGAATCCTACTTGGGGTTCCTCCCTAATTCGGCCACCTTTCCTTAT
Organism: Triticum aestivum; assembly: GCF_018294505.1. NCBI lineage: Eukaryota > Viridiplantae > Streptophyta > Magnoliopsida > Poales > Poaceae > Triticum > Triticum aestivum. Next base: position 387,545,770 of record NC_057808.1, on the reverse strand, counting down.
TAACCGGAGGGGGAAGGAAAGAGAGGGGGAGGGAAGGAAGGGGAAGGCCGAATCCTCCCCTTTCCTTCTCCCTTCCCCTCTTTCCTTCTCCTCCTATTTCGGCCTATATGGGGGCGCACCAGCCCCTTGTGGGCTGGTCTGTCCCTCTCTTGGCCCATAAGGCCCATATCTTTGTTGGGGGTGCCCGGAACCCCTTCCAGTGACCCGATATGTACCCGATACCCTCCGGAACACTTCTGGTGTCCGAATACTATCGTCATATATATCAATATTTACCTCCCGACCATTTTGAGACTCCTCGTCATGTCCGTGATCTCATCCGAAACTCCGAACAACATTCAGTCACCAAATCACATAACTCATATAATACAAAATCGTCATCGAACGTTAAGCGTGCGGACCCTACGAGTTCGAGAACTATGTAGACATGACTGAGACACCTCTCCGGTCAATAACCAATAGGGGAACCTGGATGCTCATATTGGCTCCTAAATATTCTACGAAGATCTTTATCGGTTGAACCGTTATGACAACATACATTATTCCCTTTGTCGTCGGTATGTTACTTGCCCGAGATTCGATCGTCGGTATCCACATACCTAGTTCAATCTCATTACCGGCAAGTCTTTTTACTCGTTCCATAATACATCATCTTATAACTAACTCATTAGTCACTATGCTTGCAAGGCTACTTATGATGTGCATTACCGAGAGGCCCAGAGATACCTCTCCGATACTCAGAGTGACAAATCCTAATCTCGATCTATGACAACCCAACAAACACCTTCAGAGATACCTGTTGATGCGGAGAATCCCTCGACCATCACCATGGACGTCACTCCACCACCGCAAGCATGGAGAGAACCAATGACAAGAGCACACACACGTGCCGTCGGAACCAAGGTTAACTCATTCCTCTTCGAGTTTCGTTCGGATTCACATATGAATTGGGTTCTACCTCAAAGAGAAACGTTATGCATTCTTAGGTACTTCGAAGATGATCGTGAGGAAGCATGGGGGGATCACCAAGTCCACATGGAGGAAGAGAAGGAAGAAGGACGCGAAGGGGCGAACACTCTGGACACTCCGGGTGCCTGGACAAGAGGACCCCGGATGCCCGGGCACAAGGCCGTGGGAAGGGCAAACCCCCTGGACACCCCCGGTGCCCGGCCCCTAGATCCCCGGGTGCCTGGCCCCCCACTTGGGCACACCCCCGGGTGCCCGACCACTTGGCCCCGGGTGCCCGGCCCCTCCAGCCGCTGCCTCCTTGGGTGGTCCGGGTGCCCGGCCTCCCCCCTGGCGCGACCCCGGGGATTTTTTTTCAAAAGTAGCACGTTTTTTTATAGCAATTTTCGAAATTAGGAGTGCTAACACGTTATTTGCAAAACTAGCACCCCGTCGGCCTCCAGTTGGCCGAAGAGTGGCTCTTCGGCCGGCTGTTGACCGAAGAAGGCACTTCAGCCTCGTGTCGGCCGAAGAGTGCCCCAACTGGGCTGAAAAGGACTCTTCAGCCTCCCATAGGCCGAAGAGCACTCTTTGGTCAACCGTAGGCCGAAGAGTCCTTGGGCCCCACCTTTTCGCATTAACGGTTGACCTGGCGCGGCCCTGGGTGCCCGACCCTCCAACTCCGGGTGCCCGGCCCCCTCCCAGGCACGACCCCTGGGTGCCCGGTGCCCTTGACCCCGGGTGCCCGGACCCTCAACCGTGGCTACGCGTTTTTCGGGATAAATTACCCATGTACCCTTGTTTTACTCTCATGTCGTCCCTAGTCTATATAAACTCCTTCCCTAGCTCATTAGAGGGAATAGCAAAGGATATGACATGATTTAGTGAGCTTTGCTCCTTGTACCTCCTCTTGAGAGAGAGAGAGACCTCTCCCATGGAGATCAAGACCTCCTATGGAGAAGATCCCTAGTGGATTCAAGCCCCCATCTTGGGAAGGATCTCCATCATAGGATCATCAAGACCTCTCTCCTCATAGGATTGGGATGAACTAGTTACCTTGTATCTTTCCTTTGTTGTCCCTGAATCATTGTGACCTCTTGTGTGTTCTTGGATCTAGCATATGTGTGATTGGATCTAGTTAATTTGAGTGTTTCCCCTCTCTTGTGTTCTTCGTGTTCTTGGGGATTTCCCCTCCAATTCGTGAAACATCTCCATCTAGGGTTTCATGATCCAGCCGATCCAAGTACCGAACGTATGGCACCTCCGTGTTCAGCACAATGACGTCCCTCGAACTCTTGATCCTGTAGAGGGTCGAGGGAGAGTTCCGTCAGCACGACGGCGTAGCGACGGTGATGATGAAGTTACCGGCGCAGGGCTTCGCCTAAGCACTACGACGATATGACCAAGGTATTTAACTATGGAGGGGGGCACCGCACACGTCTAAGAGATTGTCTGTTGTGCTTTGGGGTGCCCCCTGCCACCGTATATAAAGGAGGGGAGGAGGAGGCCGCCGGCCTAGGGGGCGCGCCATGGTGGGGAGTCCTAGTAGGACTCCCAAGTCCTAGTAGGATCCCCCTTTCCTTTCCGGAGTAGGAAAGAGGGAAAGGGAGAGGGAGTAGGAAAGGGCAAGGGGGGCACCGCCCCCTCCCCTAATCCAATTCAGACTCCATGGGGGGGCACCACCTCCCCTTGGCCTGCCTCATCTTCTCCCCTATGGCCCAATAAGGCCCATTACTTCCTCAGGGGGTTCCGGTAACCTCCCGGTACTCCGAAAAATACCCGAATCACTTCGGAACCATTCCGGTGTCCGAATATAACCTTCCAATATACCAATCTTTACCTCTCGACCATTTCGAGACTCCTCATCATGTCTGTGATCTCATCCGGGACTCCGAACAAACTTCGGTCATCAAATCACATAACTCATAATACAAATCGTCATCGAGCGTTAAGCGTGCGGACCCTACGGGTTCGAGAACTATGTAGACATGACCGAGACTCATCTCCGGTCAATAACCAATAGTGGAACCTGGATGCTCATATTGGCTCCTACATATTATACGAAGATCTTTATCGGTCAAACCACATAACAACATACGTCATTCCCTTTGTCATCGCTATGTTACTTGCCCGAGATTCGATCGTCGGTATCTTCATACCTAGTTCAATCTCGTTACCGAGATTCGAGAACATAGTGATGTTCACCATTGAAAACTACTCCATCTCACGTGATGATCGGACATGGTTTAGTTGATATGGATCACGTGATCACTTAGATGATTAGAGGAATGCCTATCTAAGTGGGAGTTCTTAAGTAATATGATTAATTGAACTTAAATTTATCATGAACTTAGTCCTGATAGTATTTTCATATCTATGTTGTGGATCAATTGCTTGCGATGTAGCTCCCTGTTTATTTTTGATATGTTCCTAGAGAAAAATAAGTTGAAAGATGTTAGTAGCAATGATGCGGACTATCTCCGTGATCTGAGGATTATCCTCATTGCTGCACAGAAGTATTATGTCGTTGATGCACTGCTAGGTGACGGACCTATTGCAGGAGCAGATGCAGATGTTATGAATGTTTGGCAAGCTCGGTATGATGACTACTTGATATTTAGTGCACCATGCTTTACGGCTTAGAACAGGGACTTCAAAAATGTTTTGAACGACACGGAGCATATGAGATGTTCCAAGAGCTAAAATTGTTATTTCAGACTCATGCCCGAATCGAGAGGTATGAGACTTCTGACAAGTACTTTGCCTACAAGATGGAGGAGAATAGCTCAACCAGTGAGCATGTGCTCAGAATGTCTGAGTACTACAATCGCTTGAATGAAGTGGGAGTCAATCTTCCAGATAAGATAGTGATTGATAGAGTTCTCTGGTCACTATCACCAAGTTACTGGAACTTTGTGATGAATTATAATATGCAAGGGATGGATAAGACAATTCCCGAGCTCTTCGTGATGCTAAAAACCGCGGAGGTAGAAATCAAGAAGGAGCATCAAGTGTTGACGGTTAATGATGTCTACTACACAACCTTCTTCTTGTAGACGTTGTTGGGCCTCAAAGTGCAGAGGTTTGTAGGACAGTAGCAAATTTCCCTCAAGTGGATGACCTAAGGTTTATCAATCCGTGGGAGGCGTAGGATGAAGATGGTCTCTCTCAAACAACCCTGCAACCAAATAACAAAGAGTCTCTTGTGTCCCCAACACACCCAATACAATGGTAAATTGTATAGGTGCACTAGTTCGGCGAAGAGATGGTGATACAAGTGCAATATGGATAGTAGATATAGTTTTTGTAATCTGAAAATATAAAAACTGCAAGGTAACTAATGATAAAAGTGAGCGTAAACGGTAATGCAATGCTAGGAAACAAGGCCTAGGGTTCATACTTTCACTAGAGCAACTTCTCTCAACAATAATAACATAATTAGATCATATAACAATCCCTCAACATGCAACAAAGAGTCACTCCAAAGTCACTAATAGCGGAGAACAAACGAAGATATTATGGTAGGGTACGAAACCACCTCAAAGTTATCCTTTCTGATCGATCTATTCAAGAGTCCGTAGTAAAATAACACGAAGCTATTCTTTCTGTTCAATCTATCATAGAGTTCGTACTAGAATAACACCTTAAGACACAAATTAACCAAAACCCTAATGTCACCTAGATACTCCAATGTCACCTCAAGTATCCGTGGGTATGATTATACGATATGCATCACACAATCTCGGATTCGTCTATTCAACCAACACAAAGAACTTCAAAGAGTGCCCCAAAGTTTCTACTGGAGAGTCGAGATGAAAACGTGTGCCAACCCCTATGCATAGGTTCATGGGCGGAACACGCAAGTTGATCACCAAAACATACATCAAGTGAATCAATAGAATAACCCATTGTCACCACGGTTATCCCACGCAAGACAAACATCAAGTGTTCTCAAATCCTTAAAGACTCAATCCGATAAGATAACTTCAAAGGGAAAACTCAATCCATTACAAGAGAGTAGAGGGGGAGAAACATCATAAGATCCAACTATAATAGCAAAGCTCGCGATACATCAAGATCGTACCACCTCAAGAACACGAGAGAGAGAGAGAGAGATCAAACACATAGCTACTGGTACATACCCTCAGCCCCGAGGGTGAACTACTCCTTCCTCGTCATGGAGAGCGCCGGGATGATGAAGATGGCCACCGGTGAGGGATCCCCCCTCCGGCAGGGTGCCGGAACAGGGTCCCGATTGGTTTTTGGTGGCTACAGAGGCTTGCGGCGGCGGAACTCCCGATCTATTCTGTTCCCCGATGGTTTTAGGGTATATGGATATATATATATATAGGCGAAAGAAGTCGGTCAGTGGAGCCACGAGGGGCCCACGAGGGTGGAGGGCGCGCCCCCCTGCCTCGTGCTCTCCTCGTTGATCGCCTAACATGCACTCCATGTCTCCCGTATTGCTTTCTTTCCAAAAATAACTTTTCCGAAGGTTTCATTCTGTCTGGACTCCGTTTGATATTCCTTTTCTGCGAAACACTGAAACAAGGAAAAAAACAGAAACTGGCACCGGGCTCTGGGTCAATAGGTTAGTCCCGAAACTAATATAAAAGTGCATAGTAAAGCCCATGAAACATCCAAGATGGATAATATAATAGCATGAATACTTCATAAATTATAGATACGTTGGAGACGTATCAGCATCCCCAAGCTTAATTCCTGCTTGTCCTCGAGTAGGTAAATGATAAAAGAAAAAAATTTATGAAGTGTGAATGCTACCTAACATAATTCTCAATGTAATTTTCTTTATTGTGGCAAGAATATTCAGATCCATAAGATTCAAAACAAAAGTTTAATATTGACATAAAAATAATAATACTTCAAGCATACTAACAAAGCAATCATGTCTTCTCAAAATAACATGGCCAAAGAAACCTATCCCTACAAAATCATATAGTCTGGCTATGCTCTATCTTCATCACACAAAATATTTAAATCATGCACAACCCCGATGACAAGCCAAGCAATTGTTTCATACTTTTGATGTTCTCAAACTTTTTCAATCTTCACGCAATATATGAGCGTGAGCCATGGATATAGCACTATAGGTGGAATAGAATGGTGGTTGTGTAGAAGACAAAAAGGAGAAGATAGTCTCACATCAACTAGGCGTATCAACGGGATATGGAGATGCCCATCAATAGATATCAATGTGAGTGAGTAGGGATTGCCATGCAACAGATGCACTAGAGCTATAAGTGTATGAAAGCTCAATAAAAGAAACTAAGTGGGTGTGCATCCAACTCGCTTGCTCACGAAGACCTAGGGCATTTTGAGGAAGCCCATCATTTGAATATACAAGCCAAGTTCCATAATGAAAGATTCCCACTAGTATATGAAAGTGACAACATAGGAGACTCTCTATAATGAAGATCATGGTGCTACTTTGAAGCACAAGTGTGGTAAAAGGATAGTAGCATTGCCCCTTCTCTCTTTTTCTCTCATTTTTTTTATTTGGGCCTTTTCTCTTTTTTTATGGCCTCTTTTTTCTTTTTCTTTTTTTTTATTTTTCGTCCAGAGTCACATCCCGACTTGTGGGGGAATCATAGTCTCCATCATACTTTCCTCACTGGGACAATGCTCTAATAATGATGATCATCACACTTTTATTTTCTTACAACTCAAGAATTACAACTCAATACTTAGAACAAGATATGACTCTATATGAATGCCTCCGGCGGTGTACCGGGATGTGCAATGACTCATGAGTGACATGTATGAAAGAATTATGAAAGGTGGCTTTGCCACAAATACGATGTCAACTACATGATCATGCAAAGCAATATGACAATGATGGAGCGTGTCATAATAAACGGAACGGTGGAAAGTTGCATGGAAATATATCTCGGAATGGCTATGGAAATGCCATAATAGGTAGGTATGGTGGCTGTTTTGAGGAAGGTATATGGTGGGTGTATGATACCGGCGAAAGGTGCGCGGTATTAGAGAGGCTAGCAATGGTGGAAGGGTGAGAGTGCGTATAATCCATGTACTCAACATTAGTCATAAAGAACTCATATACTTGTTGCAAAAATCTATTAGTTATTGAAAAAAAGTACTACGCGCATGCTCCTAGGGGGATAGATTGGTAGGAAAAGACCATCGCTCGTCCCCGACCGCCACTCATAAGGAAGACAATCAATAAATAAATCATGCTCCGACTTCATCACATAACGGTTCACCATACGTGCATGCTACGGGAATCACAAGCTTTAGAACAAGTATTTCTCAAATTCACAACTACTCACTAGCATGACTCTAATATCACCATCTTCATATCTCAAAACAATCATCAAGTATCAAACTTCTCATAGTATTCAATGCACTTTATATGAAAGTTTTTATTATACCCATCTTGGATGCCCATCATATTAGGACTAAATTCATAACCAAAGAAAATTACCATGCTGTTTAGGACTCTCAAAATAATATAAGTGAAGCATGAGAGTTCATCTATTTCTTCAAAATAAAACCACCATTGTGCTCTAAAAGATATAAGTGAAGCACTAGAGCAAACGACAAACTACTCCGAAAGATATAAGTGAAGATCAATTAGTAGTTGAATAATTATGTAACTATGTGAAGCCTCTCTCATTTAATAATTTAAGATCTTGTTATTTTATTCAAACAGCAAGAAAATCTAAAGAAAATAAAACGACGCTCCAAGCAAAACACATATCATGTGGTGAATAAAAATATAGCTCCAAGTAAAGTTACCGATGAATGAAGACGAAAGAGGGGATGCCTTCCGGGGCATCCCCAAGCTTAGGCTCTTGGTTATCCTTGAATATTACCTTGGGGTGCCTTGGGCATCCCCAATCTTAGGCTCTTGCCACTCCTTATTCCATAGTCCATCGAATCTTTACCCAAAACTTGAAAACTTCACAACACAAAACTCAACAGAAAACTCGTAAGCTCCGTTAGTATAAGAAAATAAAATCACCACTTAGGTACTGTTGTGAACTCATTATAAATTCATATTGGTGTTAAACCTACTGTATTCCAACTTCTCTATGGTTTATAAACTATTTTACTAGCCATAGATTCATCAAAATAAGCAAACAACACATAGAAAACAGAATCTGTCAAAAACAGAACAGTCTGTAGTAATCTGTATCAAACGTATACTTCTGTAACTCCAAAAATTCTAACCTAAATTTTTGGACCTGAGGAATTTGTCTAGTAATCATCTGCAAAAAGAATCAACTAAATATCACTCCCCAGTAAAAAGTTTTGGCTAATCTCGTGAGCGCTAAAGTTTCTGTTTTTTACAGTATGATCATGAAGACTTCACCCAAGTCTTCCCAATGGTTCTACTTGGCACAAACACTAATTAAGACAGAAAACCACATCTAAGCAGAAGCTAGATGGATTATTTATTCCTAAACAGAACCAAAAAGCAAGAAACTAAAATAAAATCGGGTTGCCTCCCAACAAGCGCTAACGTCTAACGCCCGTAGCTAGGCATGATGATTTCAATGATTCTCACATAAAAGATAAGAATTTAAACATAAAGAGAGCATCATAAAGAATATGACTATCACATTTAAGTCTAACCCACTTCCTATGCATAGGGATTTTTTGAGCAAACAACTTAGGGGAACAATAATCAACTAGCATAGGAAGGCAAAACAAGCATAACTCTAAAACTTTAAGCACATAGAGAGGAAACTTGATATTATTGCAATTCCTACAAGCACATGTTCCTCCCTCATAATAATTTTCAGTAGCATCATGAATGAATTCAACAATATAACCAGCACCTAAAGCATTCTTTTCATGATCTACTTGCATAGAAATTTTACTACTCTCCACATAAGCAAACTTATTCTCATCAATAGTAGTGGGAGCAAACTCAACAAAATAACTATCATGTGAAGCATAATCCAATTGAAAATAAAAATCATGATGACAAGTTTCATGGTTATCTTTATTCTTTATAGCATACGTGTCATCACAATAATCATCATAAATAGGAGGCATGCTTTCATCATAATAAATTTTCTCATCAAAACTTGGGGGAGAAAAAATATCATCTTCATCAAACATAGCATCCCCAAGCTTGTGGCTTTGCATATCATTAGCATCATGGGTATTCAAAGAATTCATAGTAACAACATTGCAATCATGCTCATCATTCACAGATTTTATGCCAAGCATTCTATGTAATTCTTCTTCTAGTACTTGAGCACAATTTTCCTTCCCATCATTTTCACGAAAGACATTAAAAAGATGAAGCGTATGAGACAAACTCAATTCCATTTTTTGTAATTTTCTTTTATAAACTAAACTAGTGATAAAACAAGAAACTAAAAGATTCGATTGCAAGATCTAAAGATATACTTTCAAGCACTAACCTCCCCGGCAACGGCGCCAGAAAAGAGCTTAGCTTACGGGGTGTGAGTGCCGCTTACCTAGCCTCCCCGGCAACGGCGCCAGAAAAGAGCTTGATGTCCACTACACAACCTTCTTCTTGTAGACGTTGTTGGGCCTCCAAGTGCAGAGGTTTGTAGGACAGTAGCAAATTTCCCTCAAGTGGATGACCTAAGGTTTATCAATCCGTGGGAGGCGTAGGATGAAGATGGTCTCTCTCAAACAACCCTGCAACCAAATAACAAAGAGTCTCTTGTGTCCCCAACACACCCAATACAATGGTAAATTGTATAGGTGCACTAGTTCGGCGAAGAGATGGTGATACAAGTGCAATATGGATAGTAGATATAGGTTTTTGTAATCTGAAAATATAAAAACAGCAAGGTAACTAATGATAAATGTGAGCGTAAACGGTAATGCAATGCTAGGAAACAAGGCCTAGGGTTCATACTTTCACTAGTGCAAGTTCTCTCAACAATAATAACATAATTAGATCATATAACAATCCCTCAACATGCAACAAAGAGTCACTCCAAAGTCACTAATAGTGGAGAACAAACGAAGAGATTATGGTAGGGTACGAAACCACCTCAAAGTTATAATTTCTGATCGATCTATTCAAGAGTCCGTAGTAAAATAACACGAAGCTATTCTTTCCGTTCAATCTATCATAGAGTTCGTACTAGAATAACACCTTGAGACACAAATCAACCAAAACCCTAATGTCACCTAGATACTCCAATGTCACCTCAAGTATCCGCGGGTATGATTATACGATATGCATCACACAATCTCAGATTCATCTATTCAACCAACACAAAGAACTTCAAAGAGTGCCCCAAAGTTTCTACCGGAGAGTCAAGACGAAAAAGTTGTGCCAACCCCTATGCATAGGTTCATGGGCGGAACCCGCAAGTTCATCACCAAAACATACATCAGGTGAATCAATAGAATAACCCATTGTCACCACGGTTATCCCACGCAAGACATACATCAAGTGTTCTCAAATCCTTAAAGACTCAATCCGATAAGATAACTTCAAAGGGAAAACTCAGTCCATTACAAGAGAGTAGAGGGGGAGAAACATCATAAGATCCAACTATAATAGCAAAGCTCGCGATACATCAAGATCGTACCACCTCAAGAACACGAGAGAGAGAGAGAGAGAGATCAAACACATAGCTACTGGTACATACCCTCAGCCCCGAGGGTGAACTACTCCTTCCTCATCATGGAGAGCGCCGGGATGATGAAGATGGCCACCAGTGAGGGATCCCCCCTCCGGCAGGTTGTCGGAACAGGGTCCCGATTGGTTTTTGGTGGCTACAGAGGCTTGCGGCGGCGGAACTCCCGATCTATTCTGTTCCCCGATGGTTTTAGAGTATATGGATATATATAGACGAAAGAAGTCGGTCAGTGGAGCCACGAGGGGCCCACGAGGGTGGAGGGCGTGCCCAGGGGGGTGGGCGCGCCCCCTGCCTCGTGCTCTCCTCGTTGATCGCCTAACGTGCACTCCATGTCTCCCGTACTGCTTTCTTTCCAAAAATAACTTTTCCGAAGGTTTCATTCCGTTTGGACTCCGTTGATATTCCTTTTCTGCGAAACACTAAAACAAGGAAAAAAAACTGGCACTGGGCTCTGGGTCAATAGGTTAGTCCTGAAACTAATATAAAAGTGCATAGTAAAGCCCATAAAACATCCAAGATGGATAATATAATAGCATGAATACTTCATAAATTATAGATACGTTGGAGACGTATCAGCATCCCCAAGCTTAATTCCTGCTTGTCCTCGAGTAGGTAAATGATAAAAGAAAAAATTTATGAAGTGTGAATGCTACCTAACATAATTCTCAATGTAATTTTCTTTATTGTGGCAAGAATATTCAGATCCGAAAGATTCAAGACAAAAGTTTAATATTGATATAAAAATAATAATACTTCAAGCATACTAACATAGCAATTGTGTCTCCTCAAAATAACATGGCCAAAGAAACCTATCCCTACAAAATCATATAGTCTGGCTATGCTCTATCTTCATCACACAAAATATTTAAATCATGCACAACCCCGATGACAAGCCAAGCAATTGTTTCATACTTTTGATGTTCTCAAACTTTTTCAATCTTCACGCAATATATGAGCGTGAGCCATGGATATAGCACTATAGGTGGAATAGAATGGTGGTTGTGGAGAAGACAAAAAGGAGAAGATAGTCTCACATCAACTAGGCGTATCAACGGCTATGGAGATGCCCATCAATAGATATCCATGTGAGTGAGTAGGGATTGCCATGCAACAGATGCACTAGAGCTATAAGTGTATGAAAGCTCAATAAAAGAAACTAAGTGGGTGTGCATCCAACTCGCTTGCTCACGAAGACCTAGGGCATTTTGAGGAAGCCCATCATTGGAATATACAAGCCAAGTTCTATAATGAAAGATTCCCACTAGTATATGAAAGTGACAACATAGGAGACTCTCTATCATGAAGATCATGGTGCTACCTTGAAGCACAAGTGTGGTAAAAGGATAGTAGCATTGCCCCTTCTCTCTTTTTCTCTCATTTTTTTTATTTGGGCCTTTTCTCTTTTTTTATGGCCTCTTTTTCTTTTCTTTTTTTATTTTTCGTCCAGAGTCACATCCCGACTTGTGGGGGAATCATAGTCTCCATCATACTTTCCTCACTGGGACAATGCTCTAATAATGATGATCATCACACTTTTATTTTCTTACAACTCAAGAATTACAACTCAATACTTAGAACAAGATATGACTCTATATGAATGCCTCCGGCGGTGTACCGGGATGTGCAATGACTCATGAGTGACATGTATGAAAGAATTATGAAAGGTGGCTTTGCCACAAATACGATGTCAACTACATGATCATGCAAAGCAATATGACAATGATGGAGCGTGTCATAATAAACGGAACGGTGGAAAGTTGCATGGAAATATATCTCGGAATGGCTATGGAAATGCCATAATAGGTAGGTATGGTGGCTGTTTTGAGGAAGGTATATGGTGGGTGTATGATACCGGCGAAAGGTGCGCGGTATTAGAGAGGCTAGCAATGGTGGAAGGGTGAGAGTGCGTATAATCCATGGACTCAACATTAGTCATAAAGAACTCATATACTTGTTGCAAAAATCTATTAGTTATCGAAAAAAGTACTACGCGCATGCTCCTAGGGGGATAGATTGGTAGGAAAAGACCATCGCTCGTCCCCGACCGCCACTCATAAGGAAGACAATCAATAAATAAATCATGCTCCGACTTCATCACATAACGGTTCACCATACGTGCATGCTACGGGAATCACAACTTTAGAACAAGTATTTCTCAAATTCACAACTACTCACTAGCATGACTCTAATATCACCATCTTCATATCTCAAAACAATCATCAAGTATCAAACTTCTCATAGTATTCAATGCACTTTATATGAAAGTTTTTATTATACCCATCTTGGATGCCCATCATATTAGGACTAAATTCATAACCAAAGAAAATTACCATGCTGTTTAGGACTCTCAAAATAATATAAGTGAAGCATGAGAGTTCATCTATTTCTTCAAAATAAAACCACCATTGTGCTCTAAAAGATATAAGTGAAGCACTAGAGCAAACGACAAACTACTCCGAAAGATATAAGTGAAGATCAATGAGTAGTTGAATAATTATGTAACTATGTGAAGACTCTCTCATTTAATAATTTAAGATCTTGTTATTTTATTCAAACAGCAAGAAAATCTAAAGAAAATAAAACGACGCTCCAAGCAAAACACATATCATGTGGTGAATAAAAATATAGCTCCAAGTAAAGTTACCGATGAATGAAGACGAAAGAGGGGATGCCTTCCGGGGCATCCCCAAGCTTAGGCTCTTGGTTATCCTTGAATATTACCTTGGGGTGCCTTGGGCATCCCCAATCTTAGGCTCTTGCCACTCCTTATTCCATAGTCCATCGAATCTTTACCCAAAACTTGAAAACTTCACAACACAAAACTCAACAGAAAACTCGTAAGCTCCGTTAGTATAAGAAAATAAAATCACCACTTAGGTACTGTTGTGAACTCATTATAAATTCATATTGGTGTTAAACCTACTGTATTCCAACTTCTCTATGGTTTATAAACTATTTTACTAGCCATAGATTCATCAAAATAAGCAAACAACACATAGAAAACAGAATCTGTCAAAAACAGAACAGTCTGTAGTAATCTGTATCAAACGTATACTTCTGTAACTCCAAAAATTCTAACCTAAATTTTTGGACCTGAGGAATTTGTCTAGTAATCATCTGCAAAAAGAATCAACTAAATATCACTCCCCAGTAAAAAGTTTTGGCTAATCTCGTGAGCGCTAAAGTTTCTGTTTTTTACAGTATGATCATGAAGACTTCACCCAAGTCTTCCCAATGGTTCTACTTGGCACAAACACTAATTAAGACAGAAAACCACATCTAAGCAGAAGCTAGATGGATTATTTATTCCTAAACAGAACCAAAAAGCAAGAAACTAAAATAAAATCGGGTTGCCTCCCAACAAGCGCTAACGTCTAACGCCCGTAGCTAGGCATGATGATTTCAATGATTCTCACATAAAAGATAAGAATTTAAACATAAAGAGAGCATCATAAAGAATATGACTATCACATTTAAGTCTAACCCACTTCCTATGCATAGGGATTTTTTGAGCAAACAACTTAGGGGAACAATAATCAACTAGCATAGGAAGGCAAAACAAGCATAACTCTAAAACTTTAAGCACATAGAGAGGAAACTTGATATTATTGCAATTCCTACAAGCACATGTTCCTCCCTCATAATAATTTTCAGTAGCATCATGAATGAATTCAACAATATAACCAGCACCTAAAGCATTCTTTTCATGATCTACTTGCATAGAAATTTTACTACTCTCCACATAAGCAAACTTATTCTCATCAATAGTAGTGGGAGCAAACTCAACAAAATAACTATCATGTGAAGCATAATCCAATTGAAAATAAAAATCATGATGACAAGTTTCATGGTTATCTTTATTCTTTATAGCATACGTGTCATCACAATAATCATCATAAATAGGAGGCATGCTTTCATCATAATAAATTTTCTCATCAAAACTTGGGGGAGAAAAAATATCACCTTCATCAAACATAGCATCCCCAAGCTTGTGGCTTTGCATATCATTAGCATCATGGGTATTCAAAGAATTCATAGTAACAACATTGCAATCATGCTCATCATTCACAGATTTTATGCCAAGCATTCTATGTAATTCTTCTTCTAGTACTTGAGCACAATTTTCCTTCCCATCATTTTCACGAAAGACATTAAAAAGATGAAGCGTATGAGACAAACTCAATTCCATTTTTTGTAATTTTCTTTTATAAACTAAACTAGTGATAAAACAAGAAACTAAAAGATTCGATTGCAAGATCTAAAGATATACTTTCAAGCACTAACCTCCCCGGCAACGGCGCCAGAAAAGAGCTTAGCTTACGGGGTGTGAGTGCCGCTTACCTAGCCTCCCCGGCAACGGCGCCAGAAAAGAGCTTGATGTCCACTACACAACCTTCTTCTTGTAGACGTTGTTGGGCCTCCAAGTGCAGAGGTTTGTAGGACAGTAGCAAATTTCCCTCAAGTGGATGACCTAAGGTTTATCAATCCGTGGGAGGCGTAGGATGAAGATGGTCTCTCTCAAACAACCCTGCAACCAAATAACAAAGAGTCTCTTGTGTCCCCAACACACCCAATACAATGGTAAATTGTATAGGTGCACTAGTTCGGCGAAGAGATGGTGATACAAGTGCAATATGGATAGTAGATATAGGTTTTTGTAATCTGAAAATATAAAAACAGCAAGGTAACTAATGATAAATGTGAGCGTAAACGGTAATGCAATGCTAGGAAACAAGGCCTAGGGTTCATACTTTCACTAGTGCAAGTTCTCTCAACAATAATAACATAATTAGGATCATATAACAATCCCTCAACATGCAACAAAGAGTCACTCCAAAGTCACTAATAGTGGAGAACAAACGAAGAGATTATGGTAGGGTACGAAACCACCTCAAAGTTATAATTTCTGATCGATCTATTCAAGAGTCCGTAGTAAAATAACACGAAGCTATTCTTTCCGTTCAATCTATCATAGAGTTCGTACTAGAATAACACCTTGAGACACAAATCAACCAAAACCCTAATGTCACCTAGATACTCCAATGTCACCTCAAGTATCCGCGGGTATGATTATACGATATGCATCACACAATCTCAGATTCATCTATTCAACCAACACAAAGAACTTCAAAGAGTGCCCCAAAGTTTCTACCGGAGAGTCAAGACGAAAAAGTTGTGCCAACCCCTATGCATAGGTTCATGGGCGGAACCCGCAAGTTCATCACCAAAACATACATCAGGTGAATCAATAGAATAACCCATTGTCACCACGGTTATCCCACGCAAGACATACATCAAGTGTTCTCAAATCCTTAAAGACTCAATCCGATAAGATAACTTCAAAGGGAAAACTCAGTCCATTACAAGAGAGTAGAGGGGGAGAAACATCATAAGATCCAACTATAATAGCAAAGCTCGCGATACATCAAGATCGTACCACCTCAAGAACACGAGAGAGAGAGAGAGAGAGAGATCAAACACATAGCTACTGGTACATACCCTCAGCCCCGAGGGTGAACTACTCCTTCCTCATCATGGAGAGCGCCGGGATGATGAAGATGGCCACCAGTGAGGGATCCCCCCTCCGGCAGGTTGTCGGAACAGGGTCCCGATTGGTTTTTGGTGGCTACAGAGGCTTGCGGCGGCGGAACTCCCGATCTATTCTGTTCCCCGATGGTTTTAGAGTATATGGATATATATAGACGAAAGAAGTCGGTCAGTGGAGCCACGAGGGGCCCACGAGGGTGGAGGGCGTGCCCAGGGGGGTGGGCGCGCCCCCTGCCTCGTGCTCTCCTCGTTGATCGCCTAACGTGCACTCCATGTCTCCCGTACTGCTTTCTTTCCAAAAATAACTTTTCCGAAGGTTTCATTCCGTTTGGACTCCGTTGATATTCCTTTTCTGCGAAACACTAAAACAAGGAAAAAAACTGGCACTGGGCTCTGGGTCAATAGGTTAGTCCTGAAACTAATATAAAAGTGCATAGTAAAGCCCATAAAACATCCAAGATGGATAATATAATAGCATGAATACTTCATAAATTATAGATACGTTGGAGACGTATCAGCATCCCCAAGCTTAATTCCTGCTTGTCCTCGAGTAGGTAAATGATAAAAGAAAAAAATTTATGAAGTGTGAATGCTACCTAACATAATTCTCAATGTAATTTTCTTTATTGTGGCAAGAATATTCAGATCCATAAGATTCAAAACAAAAGTTTAATATTGACATAAAAATAATAATACTTCAAGCATACTAACAAAGCAATCATGTCTTCTCAAAATAACATGGCCAAAGAAACCTATCCCTACAAAATCATATAGTCTGGCTATGCTCTATCTTCATCACACAAAATATTTAAATCATGCACAACCCCGATGACAAGCCAAGCAATTGTTTCATACTTTTGATGTTCTCAAACTTTTTCAATCTTCACGCAATATATGAGCGTGAGCCATGGATATAGCACTATAGGTGGAATAGAATGGTGGTTGTGTAGAAGACAAAAAGGAGAAGATAGTCTCACATCAACTAGGCGTATCAACGGGATATGGAGATGCCCATCAATAGATATCAATGTGAGTGAGTAGGGATTGCCATGCAACAGATGCACTAGAGCTATAAGTGTATGAAAGCTCAATAAAAGAAACTAAGTGGGTGTGCATCCAACTCGCTTGCTCACGAAGACCTAGGGCATTTTGAGGAAGCCCATCATTTGAATATACAAGCCAAGTTCCATAATGAAAGATTCCCACTAGTATATGAAAGTGACAACATAGGAGACTCTCTATAATGAAGATCATGGTGCTACTTTGAAGCACAAGTGTGGTAAAAGGATAGTAGCATTGCCCCTTCTCTCTTTTTCTCTCATTTTTTTTATTTGGGCCTTTTCTCTTTTTTATGGCCTCTTTTTTCTTTTTCTTTTTTTTATTTTTCGTCCAGAGTCTCATCTCGACTTGTGGGGGAATCATAGTCTCCATCATACTTTCCTCACTGGGACAATGCTCTAATAATGATGATCATCACACTTTTATTTACTTACAACTCAAGAATTACAACTCAATACTTAGAACAAGATATGACTCTATATGAATGCCTCCGAGAGATCAAACACATAGCTACTGGTACATACCCTCAGCCCCGAGGGTGAACTACTCCTTCCTCGTCATGGAGAGCGCCGGGATGATGAAGATGGCCACCGGTGAGGGATCCCCCCTCCGGCAGGTTGCCGGAACAAGGCCCCGATTGGTTTTTGGTGGCTACAGAGGCTTGCGGCGGCGGAACTCCCGATCAATTCTTTTCCCCGATGGTTTTAGGGTATATGGATATATATAGGCGAAAGAAGTCGGTCAGGGGAGCCACGAGGGGCCCACGAGGGTGGAGGGCGCGCCCCCTGCCTCGTGCTCTCCTCGTTGATCCCCTGACGTGCACTCCAAGTCTCCCGTATTGCTTTCTTTCCAAAAATAACTTTTCCGAAGGTTTCATTCCGTTTGGACTCCGTTTGATATTCCTTTTCAGCGAAACACTGAAACAAGAAAAAAAAACAGAAACTGGCACTGGGCTCTGGGTCAATAGGTTAGTCCCAAAAGTAATATAAAAGTGCATAGTAAAGCCCATAAAACATCCAAGATGGATAATATAATAGCATGAATACTTCATAAATTATAGATACGTTGGAGACGTATCAGTTAACAAGACCACTAGTTTCAAGAAAAAGGGCAAAAGGGAAGAAGGGGAACTTCAAGAAGAACGGAAAGCAAGTTGCTGCTCCCGTGAAGAAACCCAAAGCTAGACCTAAGCCTGAAACTGAGTGCTTATACTGCAAAGGGAATGGTCACTCGAAGCGGAACTACCCCAAATAATTGACGGATAAGAAGGATGGCAAAGTGAACAAAAGTATATATGATATACATGTTATTGATGTGTACTTTACTAGTGTTCATAGTAGCCCCTGGGTATTTGATACTGGTTCAGTTGCTATGATTAGTAACTTGAAACAGGAGTTACAAAATGAACAAAGACTAGTTGAGGGCAAGGTGACGATGTGTGTTGGAAATGATTCCAAGGTTGATAAGATCATCATCGCACACTCCCTTTACCTTCAGGATTAGTGTTGAACCTAAAATAAATATTATTTGGTGTTTGCGTTGAGCATAATATGATTGGATCATGTCTATTGCAATACGGTTATTCATTTAAGTCAAAGAATAATTGTTATTCTGTTTACATGAATAAAACGTTCTGTGGTCATACACCCAAGGTGAATGGTTTATTGAATCTCGATCGTAGTAATACACATATTCATAATATTGATGCCAAAAGATGCAAAGTTGATAATGATAGTGCAACATATTTGTGGCACTGCCGTTTAGGTCATATTGGTGTAAAGCGCATGAAGAAACTCCGTGCTGATGGGCTTTTGGAATCAATTGATTATGAATCACTTGATGCTTGCGAACCATGCCTCATGGGCAAGATGACTAAAACTCCATTCTCCGAAACAATGGAGCGAGCAACTGACTTATTGGAAATAATACATACTGATGTATGCGATCCGATGAGTGTTGAGGCTCACGGCGGGTATCATTATTTTCTGACCTTCACAGATGATTTGAGCAGATATGGGTATATCTACTTGATGAAACATAAGCCTGAAACATTTGAAAAGTTCAAAGAATTTCAGAGTGAAGTGGAAAATCATCGTAACAAGAAAATAAAGTTTCTACGATCTGATCGTGGAGACGAATATTTGAGTTACGAGTTTGGTCTTCATTTGAAACAACGTGGAATAAGTTTCGCAACTCACGCCACCTGGAACACCACAGCGTAATGGTGTGTCCGAACGTCATAATCGTACTTTATTAGATATGGTGTGATCTATGATGTCTCTTACCAATTTATCACTATCGTTTTGGGGTTATTCATTAGAGACAGCTGCATTCATGTTAGATAGGGCACCATCTAAATCCGTTGAGACAACACCATGTGAATTGAGGTTTGGCAAGAAACCCACGTTGTCGTTTCTTAAAGTTTGGGGCTGCGATGCTTTTGGGAAAAAGTTTCAGCGATGATAAGCTCAAACCCAAATCGGAGAAGTGCGTCTTCATAGGATACCCAAAAGAAACTGTTGGGTACACCTTCTATCACAGATCCGAAGGCAAGATCTTTGTTGCTAAGAGTGGATCCTTTCTAGAGAAGGAGTTTCTCTCGAAAGAAGTGAGTGGGAGGAAAGTAGAACTTGATGAGGTAATTGTACCTTCTCTTGAATTGGAAAGTAGCTCATCACTGAAATCAGTTCCAGTGATGCCTACACCAATTAGTGAGAAAGTTAATGATGATGATCATGAAACTTCAGATCAAGTTCCTACCGAACCTCGTAGGTCAACCAGAGTAAGATCCGCAGCAGAGTGGTACGGTAATCCTGTTCTGTACGTTATGTTACTTGACCATGACGAACCTACGAACTATGAGGAAGCGATGATGAGCCCAGATTCCGCGAAATGGCTTGAGGCCATGAAATCTGAGATGGGATCCATGTATGAGAACAAAGTGTGGACTTTGGTTGACTTGCCCGATGATCGGCAAGCCATTGAGAATAAATGGATCTTCAAGAGGAAGACGGACGCTGATAGTAGTGTTACTATCTACAAAGCTCGAATTGTCGCAAAAAGTTTTCGACAAGTTCAAGGCGTTGACTACCATGAGATTTTCTCACTCGTAGCGATGCTTAAGTCTGTCCGAATCATGTTAGCAATTGCCACATTTTATGAAATCTAGCAAATGGATGTCAAAACTGCATTCCTTAATGGATTTATTAAAAAAGAGTTGTATATGATACAACAAGAAGGTTTTTTCAATTCTAAAGGTGCTAACAAAGTGTGCAAACTCCAGCGATACATCTATGGACTGGTGCAAGCATCTTGGAGTTGGAATATACGCTTTGATGAGTTGATCAAAGCATATAGTTTTATACAGACTTGCGATGAAGCCTGTATTTACAAGAAAGTGAGTGGGAGCACTACATCATTTCTGATAAATATATGTGAATGACATATTGTTGATCGTGAATAATGTAGAATTTTCTAGAAAGCATAAAGGAGTGTTTGAAAGGAGTTTTTCAAAGAAATACCTCGGTGAAGCTGCTTACATATTGAACATCAAGATCTATAGAGATAGATCAAGACGCTTGATAAGTTTTTTCAATGAGTACATACCTTGACAAGATTTTGAAGTAGTTCAAAATGGAACAGTCAAAGAAGGAGTTCTTGCCTGTGTTGCAAGGTGTAAAGTTGAGTAAGACTCAAAACAGGATCACGGCAGAAAATAGAAAGAGAATGAAAGTCATTCCCTATGCCTCAGTCATAGGTTCTATGAAGTATGCTATGTTGTATACCAGACCTATTGTGAACCTCACCATGAGTTTGGCAAGAGGGTACAATAGTGCTCCAGGAGTAGGTCACTGGATAGCGGTCAAAATTATCCTTAGTGGAATAAGGAGATATTTCTCGGTTATGGAGGTGATAAAGAGTTCGTCGTAAAGAGTTACACCGATGCAAGCCTTTACACCGATCCGAATGACTCTGAGTCTCAATCTGGATACATATTGAAAGTGGGAGCAATTAGCTAGAGTAGCTCCATGCAGAGCATTGTAGACATAGAAAATTTGCAAAAATACATACGGCTCTGAATGTGACAGACCCATTGACTAAGCTTCTCTCATAAGCAAAACATGATCACACCTTAGTACTCTTTGGGTGTTAATCACATAGCGATGTGAACTAGATTATTGACTCTAGTAAAACCCTTTGGGTATTAGTCACATGGCGATGTGAACTAATCACATGGTGATGTGAACTATTGATGTTAAATCACATGGCGATGTGAACTAATCACATGGTGATGTGAACTATTGATGTTAAATCACATGGCGATGTGAACTAGATTATTGACTCTAGTGCAAGTGGGAGACTGAAGGAAATATGCCCTAGGGGCAATAATAAAGTTGTTATTTTATATTTCCTTATTCATGCTAGAACCCGTCTTTCGCTTCATCACTTTTTCAGATGAGATTCATCTGTCTATCTATCGTCTATGATGATAATTTCCAAAGGTTTTAGATGTTGCATGTGAAAGTTGGTGCTGCTGTGTAACGGGGTAGCTAGCTATATGCCTATATGGTGTAACGGAGTGCTGAAGCTATATGATTTTGTACTCTGATGTATTTCAATTTAATTACTAAGTGGATTAAAAATAATAGGCCAATTAGCCAGCTTATTGTTTTTTTATTGCAGACGGTTTTTGAGACAACACCATGGGCGATGACCTCAGATAACCCTCACGGTTTCTAGAAAGTAGGCGTGTTGGATCAATGAACAATCACACATGACTTCCTCTGGACAACTGTTTGCGTTAGGCGACCTTGCATAAACGTTTCCATATAAAAAGTGTGTGTGATGGACAAACTATGCCATACCATTTCTTCTAGGCACCATGCGTAATGCATTCAATAACGCAAACGATAAAATTATAAATATCATCTGTGATGGCAATGCTATCATAGACGATGTGATGCGAAACATTATGTGTAGTGTACATACGAACAGAAATGTTTGTTTGGAATTCACTGCGTGGGATGCTAAGAATATCTCACATGATTGGGCCCGTATAATTGTTTCTGACTGCTCGTCCGTTCGCACACGAGCCCTTTTGCCCTGCGTGTGTGACTGAAGGAGCTATCGCCGACGATTTTTGAGTTATGTGGGATGGACCCCCCTATCACACACACAGGCAATGTGACGGTTTAAAACTATGTCACGAAAAGGGGGTAAAAATCATTTGTATATGACGTCTCTGCACTAGTGGAAAATACTTGTTGTAGAATTGCAAAGTTGAATTTGCTCCGTACGTATTAGGTAAATATATGTGCATCGACAGGATTAATGGTTTTTTCTCGAATACGCACGAGTATGCGTATCATATATTATAGAAGAAAAGGGGAGAGAACCCCGTCCATTACACGGTTTACATTTGTACACCGGCTCCACCTATCATTGGCTTATACAACTACTCGCCATCTGCCCAGAGACCTATCCTTGCCAAGAAGGCCTCTAGGTCGCCGCTTAAGATGCCCGCCTGCATCCAAATCACTCTCACTGGCTACGCGACGAAGGACCTGAAGGAAATGTGCCCTAGAGGCAATAATAAAGTTGTTATTTATATTTCCTTATATCATGATAAATGTTTATTATTGATGCTAGAATTTTATTAACCGCAAACTTAGTACATGTGTGAATACATAGACAAACAGAGTGTCCCTAGTATGCCTCTACTTGACTAGCTTGTTTATCAAAGATGGTTATGTTTCCTAGCCATAGACATGTGTTGTCATTTGATGAACAGGATCACATCATAAGAGAATGATGTGATGGACAAGATCCATCCGTTAGCTTAGCACTATGATCGTTTAGTTTTTTGCTATTGCTTTCTTCATGACTTATACATGTTCCTCTGACTATGAGATTATGCAACTCCCGAATACCGGAGGAACACTTAGTGTGCTATCAAACGTCAGAACGTAACTGGGTGATTATAAAGATGCTCTATAGGTGTCTCCGATGGTGTTTGTTGGGTTGGCATAGATCGAGATTAGGATTTGTCACTCTGTGTATCGGAGAGGTATCTCTGGGCCCTCTCAGTAATTCTCATCACTATAAGCCTTGCAAGCAATGTGACTAATAAGTTAGTTGCGGGATGAAGTATTACGGAACGAGTAAAGAGACTTGCCGGTAACGAGATTGAACTAGGTATGATGATACCGACGATCGAATCTCGGGTAAATAACATACCGATGACAAAGGGAACAACATATGTTGTTATGCGGTTTGACCGATAAAGATCTTCGTAGAATATGTAGGAGCCAATATGAGCATCCAGGTTTCGCTATTGGTTATTGACCGGAGATGAGTCTCGGTCATGTCTACATAGTTCTCGAACCCGTAGGGTCCCCACGCTTAACATTCGATGAAGATTGGTATTATGAGTTATGTAAATTGATGTACCAAAGTTTGTTCGGAGTCCCAGATGAGATCACGGATATGACGAGGAGTGTCAAAATGGTCGAGACATAAAGATCGATATATTGGAAGGCTATATTCGGACATCGGAAAGGTTCTGAGTGATTCGGGTGTTTTTTGGAGTACCGGGGAGTTACGGGAATTCACCGGGAGAAGTAATGGGCCTTATTGGGCTTTAGTGGAGAGAGGGGAGAAGGGCCAAGGGGTGGCGCGCGCCTCCCCCTGCCCAAACCGAATTGGAAAAGGGGTGGGGGTGCGCCCCCCCCTTTCCTTCTCCCTCTCCCTCTCTTTCCTTTGCTCCTACTCCGAATAGGAAAGAGGAGGGGAATCCTACTTGGACTGGGGAGTCCTAGTAGGATTCCCCACACATGGTGCGCCCCCTTAGGGCCGGCACCTCTTCCCTCCCCTCCTTTATATACGTGGCCAGGGGGCACCTCATAGACACACAAGTTGATCTTTAGCCGTGTGCGGTGCCTCCCTCCACAGTTTTCCACCTCGGTCATATCGTCGTAGTGCTTAGGCGAAGCCCTGCGCCGGTAACTTCATCATCACCGTCACCACACCGTCATGCTGACGGAACTCTCCCTCGGCCTCAGCTGGATCAAGAGTTCGAGGGACGTCACCGAGCTGAACGTGTGCAGATCGCGGAGGTGTCGTACGTTCGGTACTTGATCGGTTGGATCGTGAAGACGTTCGGCTACATCAACCGCGTTACTAAACGCTTCCGCTTTCGGTCTACAAGGGTACGTGGACACACTCTCCCCGCTCGTTGCTATGCTTCTCCTAGATAGATCTTGCGTGATCGTAGGAATTTTTTGAAATACTACGTTCCCCAACAGGACCTGTCGGGTGTCCGAGGCCATGCCCTCAAACACAATGGAATTCATGTGTTTCAAAAGTTCACACATGACCAGCAGATGGATGGCGCGCAGCGTTTTGTTGTGGTGGCCCATGAGAGCTGACCTTGTGCACCAC
This sequence comes from Triticum aestivum, assembly GCF_018294505.1. Taxonomy (NCBI): domain Eukaryota; kingdom Viridiplantae; phylum Streptophyta; class Magnoliopsida; order Poales; family Poaceae; genus Triticum; species Triticum aestivum. The sequence continues at coordinate 387,521,156 of NC_057808.1, read as the reverse complement.
TCTGACAGCTTGTCACCCACCTAAGGTGCCCAACCTATCGTCCCCAGGGCCTGACACACCCTTGTCCAAACCTCCCTGGCGAAGACACATTTGAGTAGGAGGTGGTCGATCGTTTCCTCAGTCTGATCACATAACAGGCAAGCATCTTGGTGTGGGAGGTTCCGTCTTGCGAGACGATTCGAGGTCCATCATCGATCCTTCATCGCCAACCATCCAAAGAAACAACAAAGGAGAGGCGCTCATGAGTACCATGTGAAAGCCACCGTGGGAGAGGTTACGAAGGTTGCAAACTTAGCTGCATATGCCGATCTTGCTGAGAATAACCCATCCTTATCCCAGGACCAGGTGATCTTGTCTGGCTGGTTTGTCGTAACTGTACCACCGTGATAAATGGCCAAAGCTCCAGGAACTGGGTTAGCGCGTCTTCATCCATGTCCGCACCGTGGCTCATGCCGAGCTCTTCGTCCCCGATTACCCGTTGCTGGTAGAGCAGCGTCGGCGGGTCAAAAAACTCGTCCGACGCAGTCGCACGAGCAGCATGACGCTCTGTGTCCTTTGTGGTGGGCAGATCCAGTGAGCGCGGCCTATCCTCCCCCGCGTTGGTGCACGTGATTTCCTCCTTTGAGGAGGAGCATGTGGCCCGCGGCATCCTTTTGCGGCCCTTGACCATGAACGACCGCCGTTGCCGAAAGAAAGTGAAGTCGCTCCGAGAAGGGATTGAGGCTTGCATCGCAAACGGAAAAAGGCGTATGAGCCAAGGCCTATGCCAAAGAGCAAACGCGCGGCGCCCGAGCCCTTGTCAGATATGTGGAGGAAGAAATAGGGGACTTCGATGATGACTTATTTAAAGATATAGTAGAAAATACATGACAAACAAGAATGTAGCATTTGATTTGAGGGAATAGGAGGGAACAGGAGGTCGCGGGTCGCCCGAAGAGAGCGCAGCGCAGGGACGCGGTCGCCGGGGAAGCGGGAAGGGGTTCTCGCCATGGCTGGGGCTCGGGGAGCGCGTGGCATGGTGGGCGAGGTGGACTCGTTGGTGTGGGGATGGGGGTGGAAGCCGTTACAGCGGAGGCCGAACTACTTATAGCCAGCCGCGATGTTGGGGGGTCGGGTGCAAGATGGCGGCTGGATACCGCCCGGTTCCCGAGAATTTCCAATTTCTCCTATTCGTCCATGTTTATTTTTATGAATACGCAAAGCTTACGTATGATTTCATTGATAGAAGAAGTTAAGAGTGAATACATGGGATACAGCACATGACACGAACGCAGAAGGCATGACATGGCAATCGGAGCAGAGGGACACGGGATGCTCAGCCCCAAACAGAAAAAAAACACGGCTAAACTCGCCACCTGGGACGCAGCCCGAACCAAACCATCATGAGGACCGACATCCTCAAAACTACCGCCGAGGACACCGCAAGCAATCAAGACGGCGCCTTCATGAAGGAGAACGACGTCGGGGCGCCGTCACCGTCCGATCCGCAAAACCGGACCTAGGGTTTCCCCTGATGCTCGAAGAGGGGCACAGATAGCAGCCATTGCAGCGCCTACAAGAAGGGGACGGCACCGCGGGTGTCGCCGCTACCAGCGTCGATAGGTCGAGCAGGGATTTCTCCCTGGCCGTGTCTGAGCAATCCCAAGCCATCGGAGCGGAAAGTCGAGGAAAAGGAAGTCAAGTCAGAGGCCGAAGCCGCCATCGCAGGAAAGGGAGCAACGCCTGCCAACGAAGGGGCCAACAAGCGCTGCCGGGGGAGCGAGCTATGGAACAGGCAGAGGGGCGGATGGAGCACAGAGGTGGGCGGGGTGGGCAGCCGAGGATGCAAGGGGGTGCAATCGTGGTTATGTGCACTGCCCTCTCTCTCACCTCTTATACTTCCTCCATCCGAAATTACTTGTCGCATAAATGTCTAAAAATCGACGTATCTAGAACTATAGATACATCGATTTCTTCGATAAGTAATTCCGGACGGAGGCACGACGAACATAATGCCCTTGTTGCGATCGTGGTTTTACTTTACTTGCATGCTTTGTTAGAATAAATCCGAGGCATACCGTCGATCATCCGAGGATCAAGCAATCACACGAGCACGACACCGAGATTTGTTAACGAGGTTCACCGATGTGGCTACATCCCCGGGGCCTGACTATGGGCGCTCCTCCCCATGACACCGCTACAATACCGCACCCGGTCGCCCTGGAAACCGGCACATGCCGCCGGCTTCCCCTGCGTTCCGGTGCTATTGTGTTGGCATAGGTTACATCGTGTGTCTACCCTCGCTATATATGAGAGGCCTAGGATACAAGTGTCCTACTAGGACACGACTCCATATCCTATGTAAACATAATACAACTCATAGTCTAACTGTAACCTACCTTGTACACAATATTCGACACAACTCTAACAAACTCCACCTTGGCGAATATTCTCCACCACCTTGAATTCGTCAACGCGTCAAACTTCCATGTACATTGGAGTTGAGCTTATCCCATGAGAACCGCTGCTACTCCAAAGACTCCATATGACTCCACCTGCAACTTGTAGTCCCTTCTTTTCTTGACCTCAGTCAACACTCGAGCAAATTAAGTTCCTTGTTACTCTAGTTTGTGCTCCCAACTTCCAGAGTATCCGTCAACGCCATCACACACGATCTGACCTGCATGACAGTGAACAACTCACATATTGGTGTCACATATAAGAGTTACCTGAACTCAACATCACCGCTCCTTTCTTGACTGCCTGTCTGAAACTTGAAGGAATTTCACCATTGCTTTTAGTCATCCGAGTCAAATTCGCAGTTGTCTCATCACATGTATGACCATCAGAGCCCTGGCCCGTCTCCATGTCCCGTGCATACCGCACGCCTCGCCGCTATTACCGCGTCGAGCCTCCGCTGTCCGGGTCGAGTCTCAACGGTCGCGAAACCACACCACTCAACCCCCACTGCAGAGTATCACCGGTCATCACCGACCGATGACGAGTTTCACGCTTCCATCAGACCACTGGGCTCCAGTCCGAATTACGTGTCCCTCGCTTTTCCCCGCTGAATAGGCTTCGACTCTCTGTGCACTTACGCCGTAGCCCCTCAATCAGCACCGAGTGAAGTCCTCCAGACTCCAGCTCCACCTTCAACATGACTCTATGGTAGATGATCAGTCCACCCTCGCGCCCCATCGATTTCAAGCTCTCATGTGCGCACCGTCTTGAATCAACCCCGCGCCATAGTCTTGTCGAAGCCACACAGGCCCTCGGGGCCTGCGCCACGTGTTTCCACTCCCAGAAGTCGGTCACCATCAGCATCACGCTCCTACGTAGTCAGCGCCGATTTCACCACCGTCTTCTGTACCAACCGACTCGCGTCGATCCGTCAGACTGCCTAGTCCAACCCAGCCGAACTCGTTCGACTGTACGACACACTCGAGGCTCCCAAATCGTCTTCCGCGAATCTCCATCCATCACCTGATAATTCCATCTTAGCTGACATGACTTCCCGCAACAACTTCAAGCATCCTTGTTGCACTAACAAATTTTTCACCCTTGTCTGCCATAACTCAAGGTTGTCAGTCCCATCGAACTTCTCCACCTCAAACCTGGTACCCGATGGCGCCATAGTTCTTTGTACGGCTTACCCTGCAAAAAATTATCCGAGCTTTCCTCACGTGATGTCCAAGTACACAAGCACCCTCATGTACTAATAGCAATTCCAACCAAAAGAAAATCTTAGTAATCACGTGATGGCTCCCTTGCACAACCCCCAATGCATGCTAATTGCTTTGTCTCTGCCTTGAGCTTCTGCTTTCCAACGGATTATGCCTTGCGATTTTTTTTTCTATTCGCCAGTTGATTTGCGTGCCTATCTCAATGTCACTTGGAGACTCGGTCTCCTTTCTGTCCAAAACAAATCCCGCGTACACTTCCTGTAGTTCCAGCATGTTCACGTCCCTTGGACTGCCTTCACGCGCGTACGCTTCCTGGCTGCAGACCCGCCTGTGTCCGCCTCAGCCCGCACGTGAGGCCGCTTCCGCTCCTGCGGCCACGCCCGCATACGGACTCGCCAGCTCGATTTCGATACGATCTGCCATCATGGGGACCTTCACGAACACGCCTCTTGCTACACATTGCTTTATGCGCGATGATCTCCGATCGCCGTCGCACGTCGCCGTGCCTCCACAGCCGCCGGTCTTCATCGCTCTCCTCTAAATCAACTTCCACAACCTCCGAACAACCTAGCTCATAATACCACTTGTTAGAATAAATCCGAGGCATACCGTCGATCATCCGAGGATCAAGCAATCACACGAGCACGACACCGAGATTTGTTAACGAGGTTCACCGATGTGGCTACATCTCTAGGGCCTGACTATGGGCGCTCCTCCCCATGACACCGCTACAATACCGCACCCGGTCGCCCTGAACACCGGCACATGCCGCCGACTTCCCCTGCGTTCCGGTGCTATTATGTTGGCATAGGTTACATCGTGTGTCTACCCTCGCTATATATGAGAGGCCTAGGATACAAGTGTCCTACTAGGACACGACTCCATATCCTATGTAAACACAATACAACTCATAGTCTAACTGTAACCTACCTTGTACACAATATTCGACACAACTCTAACATGCTTGACCTGGGAGTGCTTGATGTCTGGTCACCCTCTCCTCTTCTTGTCGTTTTCGATATGAAAAGTGAACCCCAACCCCATGTGTCGATGACGGCCAAGCACATACTTGACCAAAACAAGGTAAGTGGGTTGCATGAGAGAGAGGTGCCGGTCGGTTGGTCGGCCTCATATCCATGGGCGGCACACACTGATAGAAGAACAAAGTGATGTGCGCGCTCAAGTACATATGCATGTACCCGGTTTTTGCCAACCTGTTATGAAGTTTGGACCATCAACAAAAGATTTCGGATGGTTCCATGCGCTGGGGGACAACGGCGAGGACGCCAGGTGGTTGGACTGGAAGGAAGGACGGGTATGGTTTAGGAAGGGATGAATGGTGGCGGCGATCAAGGTGCGAGTGAGTTGTGTGAGAGAGAGGGCCTTCTCGAACATCCGTGACTGCACAATCGCCGGAGTGCTACATTGTCAAAGCGCCTATAACCTTGTGTTGTTTTTCCAGGTTATCGAGTTAGTATTATCTCTTTCTTTTTTTAGGATGCGGGTTAGTATTGTCTATTTATTTATTTTTTGATACCAAAACTACACTAGTATTAGTTGCACGGTTGGGTGCATTGACACCCATCTGCTAGAATAAGGCGAGGTGGCCAGGCTACGTGTCCACACTAGTGCAGAATTGTGATGTTAAGACACGTCAGAAAAATGAAAACATGTGTCCCAGAATGAAAAGTGTGTGATGGCAGATCCATTAGGCACAATTTTGATAAGCAGACTGTGTGTGGTGCATACTTCTGTCCAAAGATGTATGTGCGATAAATCGTGATAACGCAGACGATTGAACTTCCCGAATCGTGTCTGTTGCTTGGCGACGATTTTAATAAACTAGTTGACTTCACGTGCATCGTTGTGGCATGCATAAAAAAAATCTAAAGATAATTGGTATTTTGAGTTGGCAACTAAAAGACCGGTCCATTTATAAGATATACTAGACTATGATGACGCGCGTTGCTACGCCCGCCCATGTTACTTTAGAATGATAAAATATCATGTAAAATATTGAAAATGTATAATATATGAATTAAATTTACATGACCTAACACGCATATTTTATATGACATAGTAATGATGTCACCGGGAATAGAATTAGCTAGGTGACTGCTCAGGTTTTTTAAATAAATAGTGCATATGAAAGTCTGAAAGATGTCTAGGATGAAACAAATACAAGAATAGCTTTTTTTATAGTAACAAAAACTACACACCCGCAAAAAAACAAATAATACAAGAATAGCTGGGTGGCGCTGACACAAGTAGCTACGTACATCTGTGTTTTACACTTCGTACCCTGAAACCAGTTCACAGGCCCAATAAACAATCGAGGCCCAATCAACCACAGGTGGCGTAGATGGTTCTGCAGAGCAGCAGCCCAAACAAACGTGCAGGCGACGTGATCGCGATCCTACGGCTAGCAACACCAAAGCGCTGTGGAGCCTCATAGATCTCTCAGTTTTACTGTTTTGTAATAGATATTGTGTAATTTGTAGGATGATTTTTTTCCCTCTCCAAATGACAAAATGGACCAGTTGTAGTACCCCCTCTGTCCCTTTATATAAAGTGTATTTATTTTTTCAGAAGTCAAACCAGTGCATGTTTGACCGAGTTCCTAGAAAAATTGTATCAATACTCATAATATGGAAATTATATCATTTGATCCACCACGAAAAATAGTTTCATATTTTATCTATTAGGTATTGCAGATGTGTTTAATTTTATTCTATATTCTAGGTTTTTAAATGGTTGATTGCATGAAAATCAATACACCATATATTCTGAAACGAAGAGAGTATGTAGGGGGAACAAACGAGGAAATACAATTGGTGTCTCGTTCGTACGCCGTATCATTGTTGGTGAGAAAGGATCGAAGGATAGCTCATGTGGAAAAACTACCAAATCACCACCGTAATAATTTAATAATCTCTGATTAGGAACTTAAAAAATGGCAACATGCAGGCATTTTGCACATAAAAATATACTCTGTTCGTCTCGAAATAAGTGTCGCTACTTTATTTTGGGACGGAGGGAGGCATTCTCTTCACCAGTCATTGAGGATAAGCCAATTCTTTTCCTTTGAGATACCTTTTAGCCAGTTTGTAATGAGTGTTGACAATCTCTAAAGGTACAGTCCACCATAACATTGTTACAAATTTATAAAAAAAAAAATTAAAAATGACAAATAAATCACGTAAAAAGTTTCAGATTTTTTGAATTTTCTATTATGTATTTCGATTTTATTGTGCACCGGGTGTAGATTAGCCCGGCCTCCGAATTGAGTTATCAGGGCGTCTTAACTGTTACCTAGATAAGTAGGATGAGTATATTCAGCGCAATAATATATACAGTTCTGATCTGGAAATTTATCACTGTAAGGGAGTGTGACACAGAACAAACCATTCGACAAAAAAAAGTAATACATAACTGTGTATCTTTTGATGTCAACTACCTTGTTTCATGGCAAGGAGCAAGTTTTTTGGACTGATTTTGTACTCATATTGCAGGAAATAAAGCGTGTTTTTCGGAGAACTGTCCCAAGCCTAGTTGGTGCTTTATTCAACATTGTTTTACACCTTCAAAGTCCACTCATTTTCTATGAGTGAATAGCATAAAACTACCACTTTTCGCGTTAGGGTTCCAAAAAACTACCAGAAATTTGTTTGTGACTAATAACTACCAAAACCGGCGTCGGCTGTCTCAAAAACCCCAAATTGTCCGTAACTAAGAAAATAAACCTGTTTATGACAGGTCGGGCCCGTATCTAAACGAACCATCTATTTGACCGTTTGTTTGACTATTAACTGACATGGGGGGCCCACATGTTAGTTATCTCTTCCTTCCTCTTCTCTTTCTTCTCCCCCTCCTCTCGTACCCCTCCTCTCGTATCTCTCTCTCTCTATGTGTGTCTGCACGAGCCATGGCAGCTCGAGCCCACCGGATATGCACCGCCTCCTCCTCCCCCTCCCACCCTCCCTTCCCCCGGTCGTCCCCCTACTGCCCTCCACCGGAGCCGCCATCTACCATGGCGCTCGACCCCAGCCTCCAGGCGCGGACCCCCACATGGCGCGCGGTGGCGCCTTCTGCCCGGAGCACGGCCTCCCGAACGGCGGCGGTGCGCCCCTCCATTGGCGCGCGGCGGTGCCCCTCTGGCTGGAGCATGGCCTCCCGGATGGTGGTGGAGGGCCGGAGCAGGTGAGGAGGGAGCAGCGCGTGGCGGCGCTGCCTCTGCCGGATCTCGTCGGCCCCGTGGGAGAGGGAGAGGTTGGCGGCGACCCATGGCCCCGGTGAACTGCTTGCTCTCCGCCGCCGCTTGCTTGCCCGCCCCTTCCTCTTCCCCTTCGTCTGTTGATGCCCGCGACCGCTGCTTGCTGCTTCCGCGAACTCGACGTCGTCGACGTGCGGGGGCAGGCGGAGGCCGGCGCCGGCGAGCAGGTAGTGGAGCGCGTCGAGGCCGTGGGGAGGAGGTTGCCGGCGACCGGGCTATGGGGGAGGAGGTTGCCGGCGACGGCCATTGGAGCCGAGCGCTTCGAGCTGCCCCACCCACCTCGAGCGAACGCGAGGAAGAGGGAAGAGAAAGAGACCACGCGACGGGGAGCTCCACGGCGGCAGGCACCATGGCTGCTGAACGACGAGCTCCTCTCGATCTGGAGCACGGCCGCGCGAGGGAGTCAATTGCTTTTCAAAAATATTTACAGGGACCTGATTGCTTTTTTAATAAGATTGTTACGAAGAGACACTGACATGTGGGCCCCACATGTCAGTTAACGGTCAAACTGACGGTCAACCAGACGGTTCGTTTAGGAGCGGGCCACACCTGTCATAATCGCGATCAGTTGTAAAACACAAGGTCATTTGGGTTTTTTGAGACTGCCGACATCGGTTTTGATAGTTATTAGTCACAAACAAATTTCTGGTAGTTTTTTGGAACCCTAACACGAAAAGTGGTAGTTTTATGCTATTCACTCCATTTTCTATATAGAGAAGCTACCTCCTCTTTGCCCTGATTTGCATCCAGATGCTGAAGTGATTGTTCTAATGTTTATTGAGGTTATCACGTCATTGGTGGGGAGGCATACCTTTCAAATCGATGTGTGTCATGTGTCCCAGTGCCTACATCTTCTTGTGACGCTTTTCAAGGGCTTCAAACGTCTTCTTTCTGATCGGAGCGTATCCTGTTCATCAGAAAACATCCGTGAGCAAATTGCAGGACAACCTCTAGCTAGTAAAGAATATATACTTGACAGATAATTTTCTGTTGACATGTATGCTGCATGTTGCAAATTGTTGTGCATTGTTCTTCGGCACCAACAAAGGTAAAGATTTGGCTTATTTTCTTTTTGTGATTTTATGTTATTTATTAAGCTAAGCCTTTATATTGTTTTTTATCCTCTGACTAGTGAGGTTGGACAATGCATGGCTGTCCTGCAAGACTCAGTAAACATACTACTTAGTTGCTTGGAGTCTGCAGATTCCAAGATGGTTTGCATGGGAGGATGTTTCTCTTGGAACAAGGAGGGGGCACTAAAATGTGCTTCTTTTTTCAGAAGGATCTATGAGGAGGTTTGGGATGCTTATGTTCTGTGATTTAAAATGATACATGTCTTGCTTTGGTAGTAATGCTATGTCTTGACATATGGTTGGGATGTTCTGTCTACTGGATGTAGTTCACATTGCACTGGGCTTCCGGCAACGACAGAGGAACTAACCTGCCTGCAGTGGCGGGGCGGCTTTTTTTTTAGCTGCATATCCTTCTAAAAGCAGGCTTCATAATTAGGCCATCTACAATGCGAAGCCCTTAGAGAGGTGCTTATACAAAATAAACCAGTTTTTTCTCAAACACCAGAGGTTATTTCTATAGCAGAGGTGCCTAAATAAGCACCTACACTCTATAAATAAGCACCAGTGCTTAAGTGGTTTATTTTTCAAAGCACTTCTCTAAGCACCTTGCATTGTAGACGGCTTTAGGAACCGTTTGCTGCAACAGACTTTGTATTTTGCTTTCACAGAATCAGGAACGTAAATGGCACAGTATATAAATATCATGTCATTCAGCCATCCATGTTTTATGGTTCTTACGTGAACAAATCATACGTACTGATTCTCCTTCTGTGTGGATAATACAGATGCGTAAGCAAAAAACAATCATGGAACATCACTCGATGCACTTTCTTGCTGGTTATATTTCCATGTTTTCTGGACTGGGTCCGTTTCAGACAGGCATAACACGGTATGTTCTCCCTTAGTGGAGACCTTCTATTTAATTGTTCATGTTTTTGTCTCAGCATTCTCACCCTTGTCCCATGGTAGGGAAATTGATGAGGCCTTGCGACCTGGGGTGTATTCCCTAATTGATATCTGCAAGGAAATCGATTTTCAACAACTTCACACATACCTGGGTGGTCCGTAAATTCTGCCTGTCCTATTTATGAATAACCGTTACTACTATAAATACTAATCCGACACCCAAGATAATCCTTTCCTTCTTTGGCTTTGCATAGGGCCCATGCCGAACCACTCTTGCTAACCTAGTCCACGACTATAAATTGCATTTCCAGTATCAGGGCAAAATCTAGTCCCAAGTTGCTGAAGAATTTTTGGAATACTTGGTTCTTCGTCCTGCTTAGGCTGGATATGAAATCTAGAGTGTCACCTTTTGCATGATGCTGGGTTCATGGAGTTCAATGGATATGCATCAAACTTTGGTGGAGCCAATGAAACTATGGTTAGCGCTTATTAAACCAGCCTGCTGGTACTGTGGCAGATGAAGAGAAACTGAATTGTTTGCAGTAAATCCAAGTAATCAAACTTGGTAATCTCAAGCAAAGTTGGCGTTCATATTTTGGGGTTCATACTCGTGATGCACCCCCCACCCCAAAAAAAAAACAGCAGCACAATTGTTGGTGGTTTAGAGATAGTATGTAAATGTAAACAAGAAAAGGTGAAACAGAAGGCGGGGTACTATCCTCACATTAAGGCAGATAAATACTTTCTCATGGAAAATTGCTGCATTGCAAGTTGGCTCAAACTGGTCTATGATGTAAACCGGTTAAAGCCCACGTATGGTATCAAGCTAGCTAGCTAAAACTAACTAAACGGAACGGGCCCTGTTTATTGCGCCATTGACATCCCACTGGTCAAATAACAAGTTTTGCACACATGTGCATCTGATATTTTTTTTTCTATTCAGATTATTTCAGCAATTGATTAATCGGGTGACCCTACTACCTTTTTACGCTTTTAGCAACGTTAGTGAAAAAGAACAATCAATCATAGCGACATAGTATCCCTGGATAATATAGTCCTACTAGTTTTAGTCTAGAACGAGCGTGCTTTGTACTGAGAGCGTATCTGGTGCACCGGGGCAATTAGTGCTACCTGCGCACCGGACCCGGTTGCACATTAAAAAATGTTTGAAAATTTCTGAAAAATAATTAGCGTATTGACAACACATCATTCGATGTTGTCACAAAATTCCGTATCAAAATTCAAAAAATTGCATGAGATACAAGAATGACAAATTTGACATCAATGTGATAATGGGCCAAATCTAAACCCAACTTATATTAGGTTCACATTGATGTCAAATTTGTCATTTTCTCATGTATTCAAAATTGGTTAACAAATTCGAAAAAAGTTCATGTTTTCAAAATTTGTTCTAAAATTCAAAAATGTTTCAGAATAAAAAAACACTTTTCAAATTTGTTCACAGATTCGAAAAATGTTCATGTTTTCAAAAACTGTTTGAAATTTAAAAAAATGTCCGGGAATTTCAAAAAATGTTCCCACTTTTAAAATTTGTGCACAAATTCAAAAAGTGTTTTTATTTTTGAATTGTTCTTCACAAATTCAAAAAATGTTTTTATTTTGAATTGTTCTTCACAAATTCAAAAAATGTTCATGAATTTCAAGAAATGTTCCTGCTTTCCAAATTTGTTCACAAATTCAATGAATGTTCATATTTTTAAATTTTGTTTGCTAATTAAAATAATGTTCATGTTTCGAAAATATTGTCAGTAAATTCGAAAGTTTTAGCTTTTTCAATTTTTGATCCTGTTTTTCAAAAAATTGTTTTATAATTTCAAAAAAGTTCCTATTTGAAAATTTGTTCCTTTTTTGAAAAAAATGTTTGAGATTCCCAAAATATGTTGTGTTTTCACAAAATGTTAAGAGTTTTTGAAATTTGTTCAGATATCTGAAAAATAAAATCACGCTTGAAATTTTATAAAAAGTTCATATAAACCAGGCTGCCATTTTGGGCACCAAATCGTTAGAAATTATGGTGGTTAGCGACGTTGATCACTTGCAGTATGTCTTCGGTTGGAGTCCTCAAACAAACTTTAGTTTTTGGGAATTTTAGGGAACTGCTGTTTTTGTTTTGCCGCTGTCATTCGTTTCTTTACGTATGGCGCTGCAAATCTAGTACGAATGTTTGTTAGGCGCAGGGGCTGGCACAACGCATGACTTGCGGATCGAGTCACAACGCAAGCCCCTCCTATTTTTGCCTTTTTTTCATCTCGCGAACGCGATGCCTCTGCCTGCCACTGCAAATGGACCGGCCCAGGTTAGCCGCCCCTGTGTGAAACGCCGACCTTTTGCCGCAACGAGCGGCATATAGGAGGTCCCGCCAAATCACACCATCGCTTGTGCATAACATAGCATAATTAAAGTCTTTCCCTGAAAGCATGCATAACATTCCATTGTTTCCGCTACCATGAAAAAAATCCATCATGAATCAACTCTACAATGAAAAAACGCGCAAAAAGGATTTAGGTATGCGCAAAAAAACGCTACAATGAAAAAAAGGCTCGGCTTTCCCGAAACATATAGCATAATTAAACAAGTAAATCACTGAATTTAAATAGAGCATGATTAAACATGGCCACTGCTCACTTTCAGGAACCCTATAATTCAATATACCCTAGCATAATGCGTATGAAATTCCATAAAATCGAACAAAAGAACATAGGGGATATAGGAATCATTGCTTAATCCATTGGGGAACGACTCGATATTAACAAATAACCATGCCACGCCGGGATAATTTTTACTTACCGTACGTGGGAGCCGCGACCTCGTCCAACCGCCATATCGGGGCACCCATTGGCGCCATGCAGCACCGTCGACAGATGCGGCGGCGAGCTATCCCATTCCTCCGTCTTCTCTGGGCCGCTCATGCACTGGACCTGCCAACGATCAATCGATCATCAGCCAGCCGCCGCCGTCCAATGTCGACTGCTTTTGTAGAGGAATGGGTGAGGGGATGAGTGACATAATCAGATCCCTAGGGGCTGAACGAAAAAACACCAATGACTTGCAGCGGTTGCCCGCGAACTCGTGTGTGTGCTGACGTGGACGTCGCGGCGTACATGAGCTGTACGTGAACGCGTAGCCCAGGACTGGCTGCACAAGTTGCAGGACCGTACTGACATAGTATTGCAAGTTGCAGGGTCGTATTGGACCGGTTTCAGAGTTTAGGGACGGTCGATGCATTTTACTCTTCATTTCTTCAACCAAAGCCTGATCTGGCCGAGCCCAATTTCAGGACTAGGCTAGTGCACTGATATATTTGGAGAAAATGCTCAAGGCGAGCTTGACTTTGCATTAACAAAGCCATCAAGCGATAAGGAGTACATAAGTATCAGATTACAAATGAAAATAGAAACATAAAAGAAGCTGGGCTGATACAAGGTGCACATGGGGGACAACTTGAAGGCAGGTACAAGAACAAGTGTCGCTACCATCGACCACCGCTACAATCAACAGCAATGAACCAAACTAAGGTAAAGGGAGGATGGCACCATTGAGCATGCATCATGTCACTGACTGCACCCAAAGGACCAAAGGGGCCAAACCACGATCTGTCTCCACTGCCACAAAGGGCCTCAACCCTTTCACCCTGCCTCGAAGCATGTCGCACCGACGGCCGACAGAGCGGTTCACCAAAACCTAGATCAATGGAGGCATGGAGCCCAAGCTGCCAAAGGAAAATCAGTAGGAGCAAACCCACAAGCACGAGTAGCCTTCCACACGAGCATCGTTGCCGACTGCGGCCAAGACATATCGCCGAATGAGAGTTGTCCAATGAAGGCGCTAAAAGCATGAGGAACGACAAAAATGTGCAACACCAAGCACCGACGAAGGATAGGTTTTGCCGGAGCATAGGGCTCCCGCTAGAGAACGTACTGCCACCACCATAGAGGGGACCCTGATCCTCTCTTGCCCACATGAGGTATTGATCCGCCAACGGCGGTGACAGGGATCCACCATGATCGTAACCAAGCCGAGTTGCTGAAGATTAGAAGCACACCATCACTCGCCGTCTACCAATCCACCACTACTCCCCCACCATCCTAGTAGTCTTGGGTGATGCCCTCATGAAGGAGCACAACACCAGAGTGCAATCGCCGAACGAAGCAGGGGACCAAGGTTTTCACTAGCGCCAGGGGATGGTGGGGTTTAGAGGGAGAGGATGGCCACCGAGCCGCGCTGTTAGTAGCTAGGTGGAAGGAATCCAAGGAGGTGTCCTGTTAAAAAGAAATCCGAAGGAGAGTTAGTGCTAAAATATTCTTGTTATACGGTGAGAGAAGATTGGGAGCGAGGATAAGAGAAGAAGAAAATGCTACACCTACAGATAGGACCTATGGAATTCAATTCTACTAGGTGACGTGGTGTTTTGTGATTGGAACTCAGAGGGAAGGGGAGCGATTAGCACCGTGGTATAGTTTAACATTTTGAGTGATTTAATTTAAACCTTGAATTTATACGTGTAGTCGAAGTTAAACCCTAAACTCTGAGTTCTCAATTCCCGATCATCGCTGCCTTCAGCTAGTTTCTAGACCGGGATTGCTGACGTGGCCAATGGTTAATCTGGGATCACTGACTAATTTTGACTTAAACAAAACCAAAGTGAGTTCCGCGCGGCTGTTGTCGACGAGGGACAAACTTGGTCACCAAACCTCTCGTTCTGTCGTTCATCGATCACCGTGAAGGCAGCAAATCACGGCTGACGTGCGAACTGATTACGAGCTGCGGCACAGTGGCGGCGCCTGCATGCGCGGAGAGCATCCTCCGGGGATGTTGCGAGCTCCGGTCCGGTGCCCCTGCCACCTGCCGCCAAGGCGACGAGACGACAAGATGTTGAAGACGATGGGTGAGTCCTTTCAGTCAATCTCCGGAGGACAAGCAAGGGCACACCAACACGCCCAGCTCGTGGTCCCAAGCAAGAAGACCACGTTCCTCACCGGGCCACCCCTACCAGCAGCTCGCCATGCATGATCCGGCCGCCGGTGCTCCACACCATCGCGGTAATGCATGAGGCAAGCACAGACAGGCTGCCATGTCTGCCCTCGCGGCGGTACCGCCGGTGCAGCTGGGCTGATCCGTGCGGCGGCCACCACGCGCGCCCTGCTAGACCGTGCCAGAAAGAAGCCCGTCGACCAGCACAACATCGATGGCTCGATCTTCTCCGGTGAGTCATGGCGGCGCCCGGCCAGACCTGTCGACGTAACCATGCACGTTCATGAAGCACTTCGTAGGCGGCTTCCGGAGCACACGGAGTTTGACCAAGCCGAGGATGTCGGTTGCTGCGGAGCGTAGCCCACCCTGAGAAGTACCCGCTGACCCATGGGGCCCACCTCGCAAAAGAATATATGGATCCGAATTCAGATAAAGCTCGCCTTGTGCTGCTTAAAAATACGTAATAAATAGAGCAGCCGACCGGGAGAGAGAAAGAAAGAGAATCGCTCCGCCTGATCTGTGCCTGGAGCCTGGCGTCGTCGCACCGTACCATGGGGCTGCTGGCACTCAATCTGCTCATGTCTATGCAGCGGGATCGGCGTCGCCGGCCGACTCAAGGCCGTAGTAAGCCGCCCGCCTCTCACCTCCCTAGCTCGCCCTATTCATCTCTGCCATGTCCATGTGTAACCAAGTTTTTTTTTTTTTGGTTTTTTGCGATGAATTTGTAATCTGTTCAACCTCTTACGAAGAGAGCTGGGCGGCCAGTTGCGCGGGAGTACATGTTTTCAGAGAAAAACAACTACTCTATTATTCCATCAGCATCTATCTTTTCTATATATTTTTTCTAACCAATGCGTCGTCTATTTCAGATGGATTGGTGGCTTCATCTGTGGCCAAAAGGAAGGACTCAGCCTGCCTACATGACGACAATTCTCGAACTGATAAAAGATCGAGATATTCAGGACCACCCCTTCCAGAGGTTCGCCATAAAATGCTCATAATAACTTACTTATATTGCAAGTAAAATATCCCTGTGACGGTTCTAGCTTGGCAAAATTGGTGGATCAATACTAGCTAAATAAAATTATCTCTTGATACAGACTAGACTTCCTACTTTCCTAGCTATAATTATCCCTGTACTCTTCCGAATTCCAGAAAAAAGTTATATGCTCAAATTAGTTTAGACATATGTTCGTCTCACTTTCACTGTTGCTGATAAAGCTGTTGGATTCTTTTACATGGTCTTGTGCAGTGTGCACAGTTTGAATGTTCGGACATAATAACTGCCATATTGTTTGTGTTACTTCATCTGGTCCTATTTTTTCCCCTTTTCAAAATTGAAGCAACTATTCGCCTTAACAATTTCTGAGATGGTTATTCTCCAATGCTTGTTCATGCAGGACATATGGCACTATATACATTCCCTGCTTCCTCTGCGAGATGCTGCACGTGTTGCATGCGTGTCACATTCATTTAGAAGTTATTGGAGACGTTTTCCCAATCTCAGCTTAACTAGGGCAACCCTGGGTTTGAAAAGCGGGGTGTATGGAATGTCATGTAAAAAAGCGATAGATCTTGCCAGGAAAACCAACCACATTCTAGGAAACCACTCAGGCATTGGCGTTACAACACTCAAGCTTGAAATATGTGATTTCCCCCTTTTCAACACCTCCCGTGATGATCTCGATCGTTGGCTTGGTATTGCGGTTAAACCAGGGATTGAAGAACTTGACCTGGGGTTTTGTTCTCATGCAGCTATGTACAACTTCCCATTCTCAATTTTACCTGTTGGGTGGGACAAGTCAATTCGACAGCTTCATCTCACCAACTGTGCCTTCCGTCCCACGGCTGGAGTTGACTATTTAAGAAGCCTGACTAGTCTGGATTTTGATTATGTGCATATTACAGAGGATCAGTTAAGTCGCCTTCTTTCCAGTACAGTTCATTTGGAGAAACTGAGACTCATGGCATGCAATGAGTTAATTGCTCTGGAGATACCTAGCTTGCTGCATCGGCTTAGCCACATGGTAGTCAACAATTGCGGATATCTGGAAGTGATAAGGTGCAAAGCTCCTAATCTCTGCAGTTTTGAGTATATGGGCGTCTTGCCACAACTATCACTTGGTGATTCATTGTGATACCTTGACATGCGTGCTTCATATGGGGATGTTGTTCATTATGCTTGTGCCAATCTTCCGCACATGGTGCCAAATCTTGAAGCTCTTTACATATCTTCGTCCTACATGGTATACTCTTATACTCTTGATTATTAGATATCAGCATTCACTAGTAGAAAAGAGGGCTTTGGTTCAGGCCGGGTCAGCCCATTAGTCCCGGTTCAGTCCAGAACCGGGACCAATGGGGGCACTGGTCCCGGTTCGTGAGGCCAGGGGCATGCCGGGCCTCGTGGGGGCATTGGTCCCGGTTCGTCTGGCCCCTTTGGCCCCAGTTGGTGGGACGAACCGGGACCAATGGGCCTCGCTCCTGGCCCACCACCATTGGTCCCGGTTGGTGGCTTGAACCGGGACCACAGGCTGCCCTTTAGTCCCGGTTCATGCCACGAACCGGGACCAATGAGGTGCCTATATATACCCCTCGCCCGCGAGCAGAGCACTCCAGTGCTCTGTTTTTCTCTGGCCGGCGAGGGAAGGGCTTTGTGGTGCTCTAGCTCACCTCCTATGCACATGAGGTGTTCGATGAAATGCCCGAGCCACACTAGTTAAGCTTTCTCCTCTCGAAGCTCGACCTCAAAGCTCCATTTTCCTCGAGATTTGTCTAGGTTTAGCGGCCCGTCACGTCCCATTCCCGTCTTCACCGCCGTCGATCGCCCGCGCCGATCTCGTCGCCGGCACCACCGTGGTGAGCCTCTTGTTCTTATCTTCTTTCTGAAAGAAAAAAATTCTTACTTTAGATAGATACTTGTCTAATTTTCTTACTATTTTATTGCTTGTTATTATATAGTGCGATGGTTTTGGTATCCGCCCCCGTCGGCCCTCGTCCTGTCTATGATTCGGATGTGGTATATATTATCTTTATAACTATTGGTTCATTTATTGTTTATGAAAATTATGCCGACCAACGTGACATAGATTTTATTTATCTAGGAGGTATGTGAACCGGAAATTCCAACCGACCCTATTGTCGAGAGGTTAAATTTAGTTGAAGAAGAAAACAATTTCTTGAAGGAAAAAATAAAAAAATTGAGGAGGAGAAGATGATATTGGAGTTGCATGTTGCGGATGTCGTCGATGATCACAAGATCAAGATGGATGCAATGCGCTTGAAGATTAGAAAGATTAGAAAATATGCCATTCATACCGAGGCTTGGTATCATTATGCCGTTGGATCAATTGTTACCTTGGTTGCGATTATGATCGCATTTGTTTTCGCATTGAAATGTTTTACATAGTTTCAATGTATGGTTTAATTAATTAGATGCTCTGGAGAGCTATATGTTGTTAGATGAGAACTATGTATGTACTTTGGTTTTAATGTGATGATGAACTTCTATTAATTTGGTCACTTAATTATCTATTCATGATGTTCTGTAATGGTTTTTGACACACTTAATTATATATAATGCACGCAGATGAACCGGCAATGGATGTACGGTGACAGACACACCTCCGAGTACATTAAGGGCGTGCATGATTTTCTCGAAGTGGCTGAGGCAAACAAGCAGAATGGTTTTATGTGTTGTCCATGCCCTAAATGTGGGAATACGAAGTCTTACTCTGACCGGAAAATCCTTCACACCCACCTGCTTTACAAGGGTTTCATGCCACACTATAATGTTTGGACGAGGCACGGAGAAATAGGGGTTATGATGGAAGACGGCGAAGAAGAAGAGGACGATGACAACTATGTGCCCCCTGAATACGGTGATGCTGCAACGGGGGAAGCTGCTGAAGATCAAGAGGAACCAGACGATGTGCCCAATGATGCTGCAACGGGGGAAGCTGCTGAAGATCAAGAGGAACCAGTGCCCGATGATGATGATCTCCGCCGGGTCATTGTCGATGCAAGGACGCAATGCGAAAGTCAAAAGGAGAAGCTGAAGTTCGATCGCATGTTAGAGGATCACAAAAAGGGTTGTACCCCAATTGCGAAGATGGCAACACAAAGCTCGGTACCGTACTGGAATTGCTGCAGTGGAAGGCAGAGAATGCTGTGCCTGACAAAGGATTTGAGAAGCTATTGAAAATATTGAAGAAGAAGCTTCCAAAGGATAACGAATTGCCCGACAGTACATACGCAGCAAAGAAGGTCGTATGCCCTCTAGGATTGGAGGTGCAGAAGATACATGCATGCCCTAATGACTGCATCCTCTACCGCGGTGCGTACAAGGATCTGAACGCATGCCCGGTATGCGGTGCATTGCGGTATAAGATCAGACGAGATGACCCTGGTGATGTTGACGGCGAGCCCCCCAGGAAGAGGGTTCCTGCGAAGGTGATGTGGTATGCTCCTATAATACCACGGTTGAAACGTCTGTTCAGAAACGAAGAGCATGCCAAGTTGATGCGATGGCACAGTGAGGACCGTAAGAAAGACGGGAAGTTGAGAGCACCCGCTGACGGGTCGCAGTGGAGAAAAATCGAGAGAAAGTACTGGGCTGAGTTTGCAGCTGACCCAAGGAACGTATGGTTTGGTTTAAGCGCGGATGGCATTAATCCTTTCGGGGAGCAGAGCAGCAATCACAGCACCTGGCCCGTGACTCTATGTATGTATAACCTTCCTCCTTGGATGTGCATGAAGCGGAAGTTCATTATGATGCCAGTTCTCATCCAAGGCCCTAAGCAACCCGGCAACGACATTGATGTGTACCTAAGGCCATTAGTTGAAGAACTTTTACAGCTGTGGAATGGAAACGGTGTACGTACGTGGGATGAGCACAAACAGGAGGAATTTAACCTGCACGCGTTGCTGTTTGTAACCATCAACGATTGGCCCGCTCTCAGTAACCTTTCAGGACAGACAAACAAGGGATACCACGCATGCACGCACTGTTTAGATGACACTGAAAGTATATACCTGGACAAATGCAGGAAGAATGTGTACCTGGGCCATCGTCGATTTCTTCCGACCAACCATCAATGTCGAAAGAAAGGCAAGCATTTCAAAGGCGAGGCAGATCACCGGAAGAAGCCCGCCATGCGTACCGGTGATCACGTACTTGCTATGGTCAATGATTTACACGTAATCTTTGGAAAGGGTCCCGGCGGACTAGCTGTTCCGAATGACGCTGAGGGACACGCACCCATGTGGAAGAAGAAATCTATATTTTGGGACCTACCCTACTGGAAAGACCTAGAGGTCCGCTCTTCAATCGACGTGATGCACGTGACGAAGAACCTTTGCGTGAACCTGCTAGGCTTCTTGGGCGTGTATGGGAAGACAAAAGATACACCTGAGGCACGGGAGGACCTGCAACGTTTGCACGAAAAAGACGGCATGCCTCCGAAGCAGTATGAAGGTCCTGCCAGCTACGCTCTTACGAAAGAAGAGAAAGAAATCTTCTTTGAATGCCTGCTCAGTATGAAGGTCCCGACTGGCTTCTCGTCGAATATAAAGGGAATAATAAATATGCCAGAGAAAAAGTTCCAGAACCTAAAGTCTCATGACTGCCACGTGATTATGACGCAACTGCTTCCGGTTGCATTGAGGGGGCTTCTACCGGAAAACGTCCGATTAGCCATTGTGAAGCTATGTGCATTCCTCAATGCAATCTCTCAGAAGGTGATCGATCCAGAAATCATACCAAGGCTAAGGAGTGATGTGGCGCAATGTCTTGTCAGTTTCGAGCTGGTGTTCCCACCATCCTTCTTCAATATCATGACGCACGTCCTAGTTCATCTAGTCGACGAGATTGTCATTCTGGGGCCCGTATTTCTACACAATATGTTCCCCTTTGAGAGGTTCATGGGAGTCCTAAAGAAATATGTCCGTAACCGCGCTAGGCCAGAAGGAAGCATCTCCATGGGCCATCAAACAGAGGATGTCATTGGGTTTTGTGTTGACTTCATTCCTGGCCTTAAGAAGATAGGTCTCCCTAAATCGCGGTATGAGGGGAGACTGACTGGAAAAGGCACGCTAGGAGCGGACTCAATAATATGCAGGGACGGGCATTCTTGGTCTCAAGCACACTACACAGTTCTACAGAACTCTACCTTGGTGACCCCGTATGTCGATGAACACAAGAACAGTCTGCGCTCCAAACACCCGGAGCAGTGCGACGACTGGATTACATGTGAACACATCAGGACTTTCAGCAGTTGGTTGGAAACACGTCTCAGAGGTGACAACACTGTTTGTGATGAGCTGTACTCGTTGTCCAGGGGACCATCTTTGACTGTATTGACTTACAAAGGATACGAGATAAATGGGAATACATTTTACACGATCGCCCAAGATCAAAAGAGCACCAACCAAAACAGCGGTGTCCGCTTTGATGCAGCAACCGAGAGGGGAAAGGACACATATTATGGTTACATAGTGGACATATGGGAACTTGACTACGGACATGATTTTAAGGTCCCTTTGTTTAAGTGCAAATGGGTCAATCTGTCAGGAGGCGGGGTACAGGTAGACCCACAGTACGGAATGACAACAGTGGATCTGAAAAATCTTGGGTACACTGACGAACCGTTCGTCCTAGCCAATGATGTGGCACAGGTTATCTATGTGAAGGACATGTCTACCAAACCGAGAAAAAGAAAAGATAAGGAAGCGAATACATCATACGATGAGCCAAAGCGCCACATAGTTCTTTCAGGAAAAAGGGACATCGTGGGAGTGGAGGGCAAGACAGACATGTCTGAAGATTATGAAAAGTTTCATGAAATTCCTCCCTTCAAAGTCAAGGCTGACCCAAGCATCCTGATAAACGATGAAGATTATCCATGGTTACGGCGCAATAAGCAAATGACACAAGCGAAGAAAAAGTGAAGACTTTCTCCCGCAACTATTATGATGATACCATGCCAACTTTGTAACAGACGAGTATGATACCATTGTCCGTTTTGTACACGAAGTGCATCCAGTTTTTGCCGTAACCCTCTCAACTTTCTTGCACATGCTATGTGGATGAAATGATGATACCATGCCAACTTTCAACCTTTTCAGAGTTCATTTGAAATGCTTTTCAATTTCAGGGTCTTATAGCTCAAAATAATCAATAAATGCATGAAAAATAAGAAATGAAGTCAGAAAGGGTTGAAAATTGATGATGTGGCTTTGAATGGTGCATTTTGAACACACAAAAAGTCAGGAGTTCAAATAAGTTTTAAAAAATAAAATCCCTTTGTAACAGACGAGTTTCCGTATGAAATCCTGATACTTCGAAAGAGATTGTCCGTTTTGTACACGAAGTGCATCCAGTTTTTGCCGTAACCCTCTCAACTTTCTTGCACATGCTATGTGGATGAAATGATGATACCATGCCAACTTTCAACCTTTTCAGAGTTCATTTGAAATGCTTTTCAATTTTAGGGTCTTATAGCTCAAAATAATCAGTAAATGCATGAAAAATGGTGCATGAAAAATAACAAATAAAATAAATAAGTAATTAGAAACAAAATAATATAAACTTTAATAAAATATATAAGTACAAACAAAATAAAATAAACTTTAATAACATAAATAAAATTTATGAAACTAAAATTATCAAAGTATTTTCTGTTCAAAACATTATAAGCAACCTCTAGTATTATTGAAACTAAAATTATATAAAATTGATGCAACTAAAATTATCGAAGTATTTTCTGTTCAAAATCATTGAAAGCAAAAAGAATTTTCATAAAGAACTTTTTTTGTTAGAAACTTTAATAGCAAAAAGAATTATCATAAAGTAAAATAAATAAGTAATTAGAAACAAAATAAAATAAATAAGTTTTTTGTTGTAAGTAGAAACAAAACAAAATAAATAAAGCAAAAAAGAAAACAAAAAACAGGCAAAAATAAAAATATGCCACCTACTGGGCCACCACGGCCTGAATACGACTAGAAACCCATCGATGGGCCAGGATTCAGGCCCGCAGAAGGCCCAGTAGGCCCATCAGGCATAGCAGTGACAATTAGGCCCGTAAGCCTGCAATGGAGAGGAGCTCGAGAGGGGAGCGGCAGTGGGGCTTATAAACCACTGCGCGCCCCTCTCAACTAGCGAGGTGGGACTAAACTTTCGACGCGGGCGCAGCAGCACAAGGCCTTTGGTCCCGGTTGGTGGCACCAACGGGGACTAAAGGGGTGCATTGGTACCGGTTGGTGGCACTAACCGGTACCAATGCCCCCCCTTTAGTCCCGGTTGGTGCCACCAACCGGGACCAAAGGCCGCCGCTTCCCGCCCTTTGGGCTGCTGAAAAGAGACCTTTGGTCCCGGTTGGTGGCACCAACCGGGACTAAAAGGGGCATTGGTCTCGGTTGCTGCCATGAACCGGTACCAATGCTCTCCGTATATAAGCAGGACTTGTAAATTTTTCAGTTTCATCGAACATTTGCCCCCCGACGACGCCGAACTCATCGACGCCGCCAGGCTGCCCGTGCTCGCCGTCGCCGCCCCGCGCCCTTGCTGCCCGTGCTCGCCGACGCCGCCAGGCTGCCCGTGCTCGCCGTCGCCGCCCCGCCGCCCGCTCCTCGTCACCGCCCACTCCTCGTCGCCGTTGCCCCGCGCCGTTGCCCTGCCCCGACGCGCCGCCCCGGCCCGCGCGCCCCTGCCCCGACGCGCCGCCCCAGCCCGAGCCCCTGCCCCGACGCCGCCCACGCCCCCGGCCTGCCCCGACCACACGCCGCCGCCACGTTCGGTCCGGCCGCCGGCCTTCCTCTCTGTTTTTTTCATATATATGATATTTTTTTTCAGATTTTTTGTTCATATATATGATGATTTGTTTTTTTGCATTTTTATAAAAATGTATATATGTATGTATGTTCTCTGTGCATATAAAAGTTAGATTTTTAGTACATTTGGGTACATTTTAGGTTAGTTTCATTTTTAGAAAAGTTCTATATATTTAGGAAAAGAAGGAAGAGAAGGAAGAAGGAAGAAGAAGAAAAAGTTTTATATATGCAAAAGTTACATTTTTAGAAAAGTATTATATATCTAGCTAGGAAGATAATGAAGAAGAAGAAAAAGAAGGAGAGGAAAAAGGAAAATAAGAAGAAGAAAAAAGAAGAAAAAGAAGAGGAGAAGAAGAGAAAATAGAATACCCCGTGTATCTATTTTCTCTTCTTCTCCTCTATTCCTTTCTTCTTCTCCTCTTTTTTTTCTTCTTTTTTTCTTCAATCTTCTCCTCTATTAATATCTTCTTCTCCTCTTATTATTTCTTCTTCGTCTTCTTATTTTTTAGCGGATATGTCGTTGTCGATATACCCCGTGTCCCGATAACTTCAACACCAGGGGGGTTCGACCTACCCCCTCCCTGATAACATTATTTTCCCATGTATGTATGTCGTCGTTGTCGATATAACCCCCTCCCGGATAACTTCGACCATGATAACTTATACCACGGAGCATCCCCCGGCCCTCTCGCTCGACCAAAACTCTCGAGGACACCCAAACCCTAGAAAAAAACGATGTCGGTCTCCTACCCCCTCCCGCCGCGCCCCTACCCTTGAAGCGTTGCCGAGGCCACCCCAAACCCGGAATAAGCTAGGTCTACGTTTGCACTAATATATCCACGTGCTGTCATGTTTGTGTAATAATTGCCATGTTGTAATATTTGCAGAAACAATGGAGCACGGACGAGACGAGGAAGCAGAAGAGGTGTTGGGGGACATAATCTTAGCCGGAGGTGATGTCTTGTCGTATCTTAACGACAATGATGGTCTGGAAGAACAGGGTGAAGAAGCAGGCTACGGTGATCGAAGAGTGGAGGAGGAAAGACATGATTATGATGGCTCCGGTGACCCAATGCTGGTGCAAGAAGGAGCCCGTGGTGACGGCTCCGGTGACCGAACAGAGTCCGGCCAGGTAAATATATTAGTTAAGCCTGTGCTGACTAGCTAATTGATGCATTCATTGTTTTGGTATGTACACATATTAATTAACTCTCGTCTTTCTTCTTTTTTCTAGCCCTCCGGATCGAGCACAACTTCGGTAAAGAGACGAGGCCCGAAGAGAAAGTTGCGCTCGGATGAAAGGTTTGAGATCACAGCAATCGCGCGCGACGGCCAACCGATTGAACCCATCCGGACAAAGGAAGCATTTGCTGCTCAGTGCGGGGTTCTTGTTAGGGACAAGATCCCGATCAGCATCCACCAATGGTATAAGCCTAAGAAGGAAGACCCTGAGGTGTCTTATGTCAATGATATGCAGAAAGATGATCTTTGGACTGAGCTGAAGGCAAATTTCACCCTACCGCCAGAGGAGGATCCGGAGAAGCCAGTTAAAGAGCAATTAATCAAGTCTCATGCTCTTAAGAAGATGGCAGACCTATTCAGGAGGTGGAAGAATGAGCTGAAAACGTTTGTCGACAAAGAAGAGACACCAGAATTCATCGGCAAATATGAGAAGATCAGAGATCACTGGCCCGCATTTGTGGCCCACAAGACATCGGAAAAGAGTAAGAAGTTGTCAGCGACAAACAAGAAAAATGCTGCGAAGAAGAAGCTTCACCATCGCACGGGGTCAGGTGGCTACCTCAAAGCCCGGCCTAAGTGGGCCAAGGCTGAGAATGATCTGCTTGATAAAGGGATCGAACCAGAGACAATGAACTGGCCAGACCGTTGCCGGACTTGGTTCTTCGGGGCTGGCGGAACCTTGGACCCTGTATCAGGGAAGTGCGTTTGGACGGACGAGCAAATGAGAATACCAGTCAAGAGGCTTCAGCACTATATCGATGCAGCGCACCAAGGGACGTTCGTTCCAGACAGAGAGAACGACGAGCTGACAATGGCCCTCGGGAATCCTGAGCACCCTGGACGGACACGAGGCACGCCAGGCTCCGTTCCGTGGAAGGCTGGTTTTCCGGACGCAGGCGGTTACAAATGCCAGGAGAGGAGGAAAAAAGTGGAGCAGACCCAAATTCAGAAGCTGCACGAAAGGGTTCAAGCGCTAGAGGAACGAGACGTAGCTCGCAGCAATCGACCTGCCGAAACTACCCCGAGCTACCCGCCATCTCAGCGGAGAAGCAGCGTGGCTTCCACCGAGCTGCTTCAGCCGGAGCATGTCTTGACGGCTCCTGCTAGCTACCCCGTGGATGCTATCACGGAGTCTCAACATTGCCACCTTATGACGCGATGGGAGAACTTCAAAGTCAAGGCGGCTGTCGGCTCTGTTCGACCTCCTGATCCCGGCGCAACTTTTCACTGTCGTCCGATTCCAGAAGGATATGCTAGGGTGACGGTGGACGAAATAACGGAGGGGTTTGAGGACCTCCAGCTTGACCACCCTACCGGTGAAGGGGAGACTCGGCTGGGTTCTGCTCTGAAGACTCCATGCCTATGGCGGAAGGAGCTCATCAACCTTCCGAACTGGACGCCTCCGGCGAGTAACGGCACTCCGCCTCCTCCTCTGGCGAGTGATCAGGGCACTCAGCCTCCTTCTCCGGCGCGTGGTAGCGCTCCGCCTCCTCCTCCGGCGAGTGATCAGGGCACTCAGCCTCCTTCTCCGGCGCGTGGCGGCACTCCGCCTCCTTCTCCGCTTGCGCCGGCGCGCCCGAGAAGCCAGCCTCCTCCTTCTCCGCCTCGTCAGCAAGGGCCCATCGTAGTCCTTCTCCTCCGCCTCGTAAGCAAGGAAAGAAGACAGCCGCAGCCGCTCCGTCTGCTCTGCGGCGTCTAGCAGTACAGCCAGAGGCGGGAGGCAATACAGATTCGGTCCTTCTCTGAAGACTCCAGAGAAGTTACCATACGAGAGGACCGAGGAGGAAACCATGAAGATCGTGCGAGCCGAAGTGAAGAACTTCTTTGAAGGGGTGAAAGCAAAGAAACATCCACCTCCGGAGGAGAAGGTAGATCCGGTGAAAGCGAAGCGCACTCTGGCTGCCCTGACAAAACCACCAAAGTCTCCACCGAAAGGCAACTATGAGCGCATTATTGCAAAGACATTTGTCGAAGCGGAGCGGTCGGGAAGTACTGTCAGTGATCAAAGGTTAAAAGAACGACGAGCTGGGAAAAAAATTGCCCAGCTCGGCGAACAAGCGAACCAATCGTGCCCCCCGCTCAAGGTGTCTAGCGACATCGTCGCTAATGATCCGAGGATGGTGGCCGGTTATAGCAATCTTGGAGATTACCTGCCCGACGATGTACATTATGATTTCTTGGAGGTGGACGAACACAAATACCATTACGGGAAGCCTCTCGTCAAAGATGAAAGATCTCTAACAACGATGATGCGAAGATTACATGATTGGTACATGAAAACCTGCAGAGAGTCTGGGGGGAGGGATACTTTGATGCTGAGAGTTAAAGAGGAGCATGACCTCGTTGGAATTGAACTGTTGAATGTTCCATTTGAGGAGTTCTTCCAGTTTTTCAATCAAAAGGCCCTCGATAAATCAACGGTCACTTGCTACTGTCTGTAAGTAGTACTACTTCTGTCATTAAGTCTCTCTATATAGGTCAGCTCTTTCATTGCATGTATTTATAATTATCCTCACTATATTATGCAGATTGAAGATCGCCGAATTGAAGAAAAGACAAATCGGTGATATTGGATTCATTAACACAAATCTCATAGATGCAACTGAGGTTAAATATCATGCCGAAAATACCGAGGCCAACTTGCTACGATCGTTGGTAATAAATGAAAACAAAGATATAATACTCTTTCCTTACAACTTCAAGTGAGTGTTACTGTCTTGTGCATATTCGGTTTCCCTTATTAGTCCAGGTTATAGTAATGTAATTGATGACTTATGCATGCGTGCGCAGCTTCCACTATATTCTCCTAGAGATTAAGCTTGAGCAGGGAGTAGTAACCGTCTTAGACTCGAGACGAAAAGATCCCCAGGACTATGCGGACATGACTCAAATGCTCGAGAAGTAAGTTAAATCGATCATTATCCACCATATCAGCAACTTTGTTCATTTCCTGATATCAAGTAATTGTTTTCTTTGTCTGGCAGGGTTTGGAGAAAATTCACCAAAAAAGCTCCGGGACTGCCGAAGAAGCTGCAATTTAGACACCCGAAAGTAAGTACTATAGTAGCATGTTCCGCGCATCTCCTAGTGATTCAAGCGCTAGTTTCATCAATACCATTTAGCATGCTTGCTTATCAGTTTGATTGACCTCTATTTCTTGTAAAGTGGTTGTGGCAGGAACAAGGGAATGATTTCTGTGGATACTACGTTTGCGAGTCCATCCGCCACACGACCTGTGAGCGGGGCTACTCTGACGAACAATATGAAGTGCGTAAGCAATAATATTCACAATTTTATTTTATTACCATCATTTGTGTTGAGTTTCATTTATTCATATATATATATATATATATATATATATGTATTGACCCCCTTCTTCAAATTAGATCTTTCGGATGCGAGATGAACTCCTAGCACCAGATCGTATGCGCGCAATTCAAGAGGAATTGGCGGCATTATTCCTTGACCACGTGATCGCTGAAGACGGAGAATACCATGTGGACCTTGACTTCGTATATAATTAGGAGATTATATTGTAAGAGATAATTATTGTATATATGTAGCCAGTAGTGTCGGATAGATATACGAGAACTTGTTGTTCGACCAATCTCTCGGAGAAGGAGAGGTGGTCGATATCACTTCTCTCTGTATGCATATGTTCATGACGATCTTCTGTTTCCTTCATTTTCTTACTAGCTAGCGTGTCTAGTCCTCTATATACGTATATAGTACGTAGCGTCGACCAAGCACGGAGATAAGAGAGGACACTTCTCTCTATTAATTAGCTAGCTAACACAATATATGAAACACCTAAATTAACCCCCCAAAACCCCCAACCCCCCCCCCTTTCAAAAAAAACAAAAACCCCAGCCCCTGA
The DNA here is from genome assembly GCF_018294505.1 of Triticum aestivum. Taxonomy (NCBI): domain Eukaryota; kingdom Viridiplantae; phylum Streptophyta; class Magnoliopsida; order Poales; family Poaceae; genus Triticum; species Triticum aestivum. The sequence goes on along the minus strand of NC_057808.1, from coordinate 387,492,299 downwards.
AATGCTGACGCGTGGATGCCTATTGGTCCCGGTTAGTGCCATCAACCGGGACCAAAGGCCCTCCTGCCTGGGCTCGCCGCACCGGCCACGTGGAGGCCCATCTGTCCCGGTTCGTGTAAGAACCGGGACTAAAGGGCTAGGGCATTAGTAACGACCCTTTAGTCCCGGTTCAAGAACCGGGACAAAAGGCCCTTACCAACCGGGACAGATGACCCTTTTTCTACTAGTGATTACGCAACAAACACTAGCAACTTGTATTTTCCTATGATGATTAATCTGAAGTATTTTTATGCAGAGGAATGCAGTGGTGGCACCTGGAAAATTCCTGCATGTCAAGGATCTGCTCATTGGGGTCTTATCCCCAGACTATGATTATTTCTCTCTGGTTTCTTTTCTTGATGGGTGTCCTTCCCTGGAGACTTTCATGTTGTATGTAAGTCTACAAATATAGTCAAACTATACGCACAAAACTTGTAAACTATATACAATACAAACACCCCTACTGTTATGTACAGTTAAAGGAAATTCATTTTCTGGAATTATTCTACGCTCTGCCTTAGAATAGTGTTACACATCTTTTTTATACATGTCTGGTGGAGTCATGCATTAGTTTCAGTATGTTTTATCTTTTCACCGTTACTATTGATATTTGGCATCTATTCAATGCAGGTACAGTGGGGGGATCACATGGAGCAAGAATCAGTTTTAGGAAATTCTTCTCATGATCTAAGACAGATGCCAGGACACTTGCATAGGAACATCAAGAATGTGCAGATCATTGGCTTCTGTTCTGCAAAGAGTATAGTTGAGTTGACATGCCATATGCTTGAGAATGCGAAGTCGCTTGGGTGCCTTACACTGAGCACCTGTTTCGAGGGTGAAAATTCGTGTTCCGACGGTGAATACGATATATGCCTCCCAATGAACAGGGATATGATCATGGAAGCCCATAAAGCACTCTTGGTCATGGAGAGATACATTTTGCGGAAAGTTCCCTCAATGGCCGAGTTAAAAGTTATAGAGCCTTGTAGCCGGTGCAATGCTCTTGAAATTTAAGGCATATTTGTCCTGGCAAAGTAGTCTCAACTCTACGATATGCACTGACTAGGCAATAATAAGTGATATATAATTCTGCATGGGCAGGAACAAGTGGTCTTTGCACCAAAAAAATATAATTGTGGATTGTTTATGTCTTATATACTTCAAACGCATTAGTCTTATGCTTTGGCTTATTGACTATTGTTTGTAATCAAGTTCCTCATAATTTAATTAAAACTACAAAGTTAATTTATTTTAGCCAAAATATAAAAGAGTGAGTGGTTTGTGAGAAACGGTTGTGACAAAATAAAAAGAGGTAATAACACCATTGATACATAAACTTGCGCGGTATGTTCAAATTAGCACAAACTTGCAAAATATAGATTTGGTCCATAAACTTGTGCGTATGGTTCATTCCTCATCAATTTGTGGTATCTTCCCGTTTCAACGGTGACGTGGAAAGCCAGCATGGCGCGGGGCCCTCTTGCAGGGAGGGGGGATTTTTGGAGCATGATACGTCTCCGTCGTATCTATAATTTTTGATTGTTCCATGCTAATATTATACAACTTTCATATACTTTTGGCAACTTTTTATACTATTTTTGGGACTAACATATTAATCCAGTGCCCAGTGCCAGTTCCTGTTTGTTGCATGTTTTTTGTTTCGCAGAAAATCCATATCAAACGGAGTCCAAACGGAATAAAAACCGACGGAGATTTTTTTGGGAATATATCTGATTTCTGGGAAGTGGAATCAACGCGAGACGATGCCCGAGGGGGCCACGAGGCAGGGGGCGCGCCTCAGGGGGGCAGGCGCGCCCCTGACCCTCGTGGACACCCCGTAAGGCGGTTGGAGCCCTTCTTTCGCCGCATGAAAGCCAATATATCCGGATAAAAATCATGTTCAAATTTCAATCCAATCGGAGTTACGGATCTCCGGTTATAAAAGAAACGGTGAAAGGGCAGAATCGGGAGCGCAGAAACAGAGAGAGACAGAGAGACAGATCCAATCTCGGAGGGGCTCTCGCCCCTCCCACGCCATGGAGACCATGGACCAGAGGGGAAACCCTTCTCCCATCTAGGGAGAAGGTCAAGGAAGAAGAAGAAGAAGAAGAAGAAGGAGGAGGGGGGGGCTCTCTCCCCCTCGCTTTCGGTGGCACTGGAGTGCCGCCGGGGCCATCATCATCACCGCAATCTACGCCAACAACTTCACCGCCGTCATCACCAACTCTCCCCCCTCTATGCAGCGGTGTAACCCCTCTTTTACCCGCTGTAATCTCTACTTAAACATGGTGCTCAACGCTAAATATTATTTCCCAATGATGTATGGCTATCCTATGATGTTTGAGTAGATCCGTTTTGTCCTATGGGTTAATTGATGATCGTGATTGGTTTGAGTTGCATGTTTTATTATTGGTGTTGTCCTATGGTGCTCTCCGTGTCGCGCAAGCGTGAGGGATCCTGATGTCTAGTACGCAACCTTCTCCTTGTAGACGTTGTTGGGCCCGCCAAGTGTAGAGGTTTGTAGGACAGTAGCAAATTTCCCTCAAGTGGATGACCTAAGGTTTATCAATCCGTGGGAGGTGTAGGATGAAGATGGTCTCTCTCAAACAACCCTGCAACCAAATAACAAAGAGTCTCTTGTGTCCCCAACACACCCAATACAATGGTAAATTGTATAGGTGCACTAGTTCAGCGAAGAGATGGTGATACAAGTGCAATATGGATGATAGATATAGGTTTTTGTAATCTGAAAATATAAAAACAGCAAGGTAACTAATGATAAAAGTGAGCACAAATGGTATTGCAATGCGTTGAAACAAGGCCTAGGGTTCATACTTTCACTAGTGCAAGTTCTCTCAACAATAATAACATAATTGGATCATATAACTATCCCTCAACATGCAACAAAGAGTCACTCCAAAGTCACTAATAGCGGAGAACAAACAAAGAGATTATTGTAGGGTACGAAACCACCTCAAAGTTATTCTTTCGAATAGATCTATTCAAGAGTTCATACTAGAATAACACCTTAAGACACAAATCAACCAAAACCCTAATGTCACCTAGATACTCCAATGTCACCTCAAGTATTCGTGGGTATGATTATACGATATGCATCACACAATCTCAGATTCATCTATTCAACCAACACAAAGAACTTCAAAGAGTGCCCCAAAGTTTCTATCGGAGAGTCAAGACGAAAACGTGTGCCAACCCCTATGCATAAGTTTACGAAGTCACGGAACCCGCAAGTTGATCACCAAAACATACATCAAGTAGATCACGTGATATCGCACATGCAAGACATACATCAAGTGTTCTCAAATCCTTAAAGACTCAATCTTATAAGATAACTTCAAAGGGAAAACTCAATCCATTACAAGAGAGTAGAGGGGGAGAAACATCATAAGATCCAACTATAGTAGCAAAGCTCGCGATACATCAAGATCGTGCCGAATCAAGAACACGAGAGAGAGAGAGAGAGAGATCAAACACATAGCTACTGGTACATACCCTCAGCCCCGAGGGTGAACTACTCCCTCCTCGTCATGGAGAGCACCGGGATGATGAAGATGGCCACCGGTGATGGATCCCCCCCTCCGGCAGGGTGCCGGAACGGGTCTAGATTGGTTTTCGGTGGCTACAGAGGCTTGCGGCGGCGGAACTCCCGATCTAGGTTTCTTTCTGGAAGTTTGGGTATATATAAGAGGTGTTGGCGTCGGGAACAAGTCAGGGGGGTCCCCGAGGCGACCACGAGGTAGGGGGGCGCGCCCAGGGGGTAGGGCGCGCCCCCCACCCTCGTGGTGGCATCGGGACTCTTCTGGCCCATCTCCGATGCTCCGTGGGCTTCTTCTGGACCAAAAACAATCTCCATTGAATTTCAGGTCAATTGGACTCCGTTTGGTTTTCCTTTTCTGCGATACTAAAAAACAAGGAAAAAACAGAAACTGGCACTGGGCTCTAGGTTAATAGGTTAGTCCCAAAAATCATATAAAATAGCATATAAATGCATATAAAACATCCTAGAAGGATAATATAATAGCATGAATACTTCATAAATTATAGATATGTTGGAGACGTATCAACATCCCCAAGCTTAATTCCTGCTCGTCCTCCAGTAGGTAAATGGTAAAAGAAATAATTTATGAAGTGTGAATGCTAGGAAGTGCATAAGTTTGATCAATGATAGTTCCAATCACTTTTTCTAGCATCATTATATATCATAATAGTAGCTCATATCATAAAGCTTCTCATGATCAAGTAACAAACTATTCACATGTTAAAGTATAGATCATAAACTTTCTTGAAAACTAACAAACCGCGTTCTCAGTTATCAAACAATTGCAATTCATCTTATTTTCAGGAAGGGTCTATGTAAGAGCTTTGATTTAGCAAATCCCACATATTCAACTATCATATAGTCTTCCATGATTGCTACCACTCAAAGCATATTTTTAGAACAAATAGAATCCATCGAACATAGAGAAAGATAGGGGCTTAATGTTTCTCCTCCCAACTTATTTATCATATAGATAATTGTCAACAATAATAATTCATGATCAAATATATTTGAATGGCCATATATGCTTAGATCTTTCTCCACCACATTATGCTTGCCAACTAAAAGGTAGGTTGGAATGAGAAGGAATACTACTGACTCTTGCATAAAAGTAAAAGATAGGCCCTTCGCAGAGGGAAGCAGGGATTTGCAGAGGTGCCAGAGCTCGAAGCAAAAACAGAGATGAAAATAATTTTGAGAGGTATGCTTTCATTGTCAACATAACGACCAAGAGTTCCCAATATCTTCCATACTAGATACATTATAGGCGGTTCCCAAACAGAAAGGTAAAGATTTTACTCCCCCTCCACCAACAATCACACTCCACGGCTTGTCCGAAACAACGGGTGCCGTCCAACTATCAACAATCCTGGGGGAGTTTGTTTAAATTATTTGCGAATTTGTTTTCGATCTTTTGATCATAGGACTGGGCATCCCAGTTACCAGCCATTTTCTCGTGAATGATGAGCGGAGTCCACTCATCGTGAGAATAACCCACCAAGCATGGAAGACACTGACATCCCCTAGTCGCTACATGAGCGATTCGGGCATACAAAACAGATTATTATTTGAAGGTTTAGAGTTTGGCACATGCAAATTTACTTGGAACGGCAGGTAAATACCGCATTTAGGTAGATATGGTGGACACTCATGGAAGAAACTTGGTTCAAGGAATTTGGATGCACAAGCAGTATTCCCGCTTAGTACAGATATTTTGGCTAGCAAAGGATTCTAAATAGTAAGCACCACATGTTACAGGATCCATAGCAATATAACTTCTATACAAATATACCCAAGCATAACTCATTATGTTGTCTTCCTTGTCCAACTTCAACTAATTTGCTCAGGTTTGAAAATAATTAATGGGGCTCACAATCATAGAAGATGTCCAAGATAGTATATTTATATGTGAAATCTCTCTTCATTCAATATTCTTTCATGAATTGTTCAAGTGACCAATACAATGTTTGCTAACCTTCAAAAAATTTACCACCTCTACTTCTTATATGTGAAGGCATTACTCCCCATGGGAAAGGCATATGAAACATATATAATTTCAGATTTATGACATTCAAATCATTCAACCATTTACTCATAGGATATAAGTGAAACACACGAGTAAATGACAAACTACTCCAAAAAGATATAAGTGAAGATCAATGAGTAGTTAAATAATTATGTAGCTATGTGAAGACTCTCTCTCATTTAAGAATTTCAGATCTTGGGATTTTATTCATACAGCAAGCAAAACAAAATAAAACGACATTTCAAGGATAGCACTCATCATGTGAAGAAGCAAAAACTTAGGCTCAACCGATACTAACCGATAACTGTTGAAGAAGAAAGGTGGGATGCCTACCAGGGCATCCCCAAGCTTAGATGCTTGAGACTTCTTGAAATATTATCTTGGGGTGCCTTGGGCATCCCCAAGCTTGAGCTTTTGTGTCTCCTTAATTCCTCTCATATCACGGTTTCCTAAATCTCGAAAGCTTCATCCACACCAAACTCAATAAGAACTCGTGAGATAAGTTAGTATAAACCAATGCAAAAACCTTATCATTTTCTACTGTAACAAATCACTAAAATTATTATTCAACATTGCATACTAAATGCCTCTACATATTTAATACTCCTATCCTCAAATAGAATCATTAAACAAGCAAACATATGCAAACAATGCAAACATAACAGCAATCTGCCAAAACAGTACAGTCTGTAAAGAATGCAAGATTCATCATACTTCCCTAACTCATAACATTATGAAATTCTACCACACTGTAGAAAATTTATCAGAGCTTATTATGCAGGAAGTTTCAACATTTTATCATATTCTGGCTTTTCTAGGGAATTTTTGCAACAGCGATAAACTTTCTGTTTTGAAACAGCAACATGTATACTTGCAAAATGAGCATGGTAAAGGCTATCCTTGACATTTTTATTGAAAATAGAGATGAAAACCATTATTCTAAATAATAGCAAGCAAATACTAACAAAATAAAATGACGCTCCAAGCAAAACACATATCATGTGGAGAATAAAAATATAGCTCCAAGTAAAGTTACCGATGAACGAAGATGAAAGAGGGGATGCCATCCGGGGCATCCCCAAGCTTAGGCTCTTGGTTGTCCTTGAATATTACCTTGGGGTGCCTTGGGAATCCCAAAGCTTAGGCTCTTGCCACTCCTTATTCCATAGTCCATCGAATCTTTACCCAAAACATGAAAACTTCACAACACAAAACTTAACAGAAAACTCGTAAGCTCCGTTAGTATAAGAAAATAAATCACCACTTAGGTACTGTTGTGAACTCATTCTAAATTCATATTGGCGCAATATCTACTGTATCCAAACTTATCTATGGTTCATTCCCTCCGATACTACTCACAGATTCATCAAAATAAGCAAACAACACATAGAAAACAGAATCTGTCAAAAACAGAACAGTCTGTAGTAATCTGTATCAGACGTATACTTCTGGAACTCCAAAAATTCTGAAATAAATTGGTGTACGTGAGGAATTTGTCTATTAATCTTCTGCAAAAAGAATCAACTTAAAATCACTTTTCTGTAAAAAATGACAGCTAAACTCGTGAGCGCAATGTTTCTGTTTTTTACAGCAAGATCACATTAACTTCCACCCAAGTCTTCCCAAAGGTTCTACTTGGCGCTTTATTGAAACAAAAGCTATAAAACATGATTACTACAGTAGCTTAATCATGTGAACACACAAAAACAATAGGGGTAAATATTGGGTTGTCTCCCAACAAGCGCTAACGTTTAACGCCCCTAGCTAGGCATGATGATTTCAATGATGCTCACCTAAAAGATAAGAATTGAAACATAAAGGGAGCATCATGAAGAATATGACTAGCACATTTAAGTCTAACCCACTTACTATGCATATGGATCTTGTGAGCAAACAACTTATGGGAACAATAATCAACTAGCATAGGAAGGCAAAACAAGCATAATTTCAAAACTTTAAGCATATAGAGAGGAAACTTGATATTATTGCAATTCTTACAAGCACATATTCCTCCCTCATAATAATTTTCAGTAGCATCATGAATGAATTCAACAATATAACCAGCACCTAAAGCATTCTTTTTCATGATCTACAAGCATAGAAAATTTACTACTCTCTACATAAGCAAAAATCTTCTCAATCGGAATAGTGGGAGTATCATAAGAGACTCGAATACTATAAATTGTTTCCACGTTAAAAGAGTAGTGTTCACAAAAAGGGTGACCATAATCATGACAAGTTTTATAAATGAGCTTATCACACCCGATCATCACGTGGTGTCTCGGCACGACGAACTTTCGCAACAGTGCATACTCAGGGAGAACACTTATACCTTGAAATTTAGTGAGAGATCATCTTATAATGCTACCGTCGAACTAAGAGAAATAAGATGCATAAAGGATAAACATCACATGCAATCAATATAAGTGATATGATATGGCCATCATCATCTTGTGCCTTTGATCTCCATATCCAAAGCATCGTCATGATCACCATCGTCACCGGCGCGACACCTTGATCTCCGTCGTAGCATCGTTGTCGTCTCGCCAACTATTGCTTCTACGACTATCGCTACCGCTTAGTGATAAAGTAAAGCAATTACATGGAGATTGCATTTCATACAATAAAGCAACAACCATATGGCTCCTGCCAGTTGTCGATAACTTTGTTACAAATCATGATCATCTCATACAATAAAATCACGTCTTGACCATGTCACATCACAACATGCCCTGCAAAAACAAGTTAGACGTCCTCTACATTGTTGTTGCAAGTTTTACGTGGCTGCTACGGGCTGAGCAAGAACCGTTCTTACCTATGCATCAAAACCACAACGATATTTCGTCAAGTATGTGTTGTTTTAACCTTCAACAAGGACCGGGCGTAGCCACACTCGATTCAACTAAAGTTGGAGAAACTGACACCCGCCAGCCACCTTTGTGCGAAGCACGTCGGTAGAACCAGTCTCCCGTAAGCGTACGTGTAATGTCGGTCCGGGCCGCTTCATCCAACAATACCGCCGAATCAAAGTATGAAATGCTGGTAAGCAGTATGACTAGTATCGCCCACAACTCACTTGTGTTCTACTCGTGCATATAATATCTAAGCATAAACCTGGCTCGGATGCCACTGTTGGGGAACGTAGTAATTTCAAAAAAATTCCTACGCACACGCAAGATCATGGTGATGCATAGCAACGAGAGGGGAGAGTGTTGTCCACGTACCCTCGTAGACCGTAAGCGGAAGCGTTATGACAACGCGGTTGATGTAGTCGTACGTCTTCACGATCGACCGATCCTAGTACCAAACGTACGACACCTCCGCGATCTGCACACGTTCAGCTCGGTGACGTCCCACGAACTCACGATCCAGCAGAGCGTCGAGGGAGAGCTTCGTCAGCACGACGGCGTGAAGACGGTGATGATGAAGCTACCGGCACAGGGCTTCGCCTAAGCACCGCAACGATATGACCGAGGTGGAATATGGTGGACGGGGCACCGCACACGGCTTGGAACAATCAACTTGTGTGTTCTAGGGTGCCCCTGCCCCCGTATATAAAGGAGCAAGGGGGAGGTCGTCCGGCCTTGGGGCGCGCCAAGGAGAGGGAGGAGTCCTCCTCCTAGTGGGAGTAGGACTCCCCTTTCCTAGTGCAACTAGGAAGGAGGAAGGGGGAAGGAAGGAGAGGGAGAGAGGGAGGAAAGAGGGGGCGCCGCTCCCCTCCTTGTCCAATTCGGACTCCCAGGGGGGCACGCGGCCAGCCCTAGGCCGTCTCCTCTCTCTCTCTCTCTCCCACAAGGCCCATGTTGGCCCATTAGTTCCCCCGGGGGTTCCGATAACCCCCCGGCACTCCGATAAATATCCGATGACCCCCGGAACTCATCCGGTGTCCGAATATAGGCGTCCAATATATCAATCTTTATGTCTCGACCATTTCGAGACTCCTCGTAATGTCCGTGATCACATTCGGGACTCCGAACTATCTTTGGTACATCAAAACACATAAACTCATAATACCGATCGTCACCGAACGTTAAGCGTGCGGACCCTACGGGTTCGAGAACTATGTAGACATGACCGAGACCTGTCTCCGGTCAATAACCAATAGCGGAACCTGGATGTTCATATTGGCTCCTACATATTCTACGAAGATCTTTATCGGTCAAACCGCATAACAACATACGTTGTTCCCTTTGTCATCGGTATGTTACTTGCCCGAGATTCAATCGTCGGTATCTCAATACCTAGTTCAATCTCGTTACCGGCAAGTCTCTTTACTCGTTCTGTAATGCATCATCCCGCAACTAACTCATTAGTCACATTGTTGGCAAGGCTTATAGTGATGTGCATTACCGAGAGGGCCCAGAGATACCTCTCCGACAATCGGAGTGACAAATCCTAATCTCGATCTATGCCAACTCAACAAGTACCATCGGAGACACCTGTAGAGCACCTTCATAATCACCGAGTTACGTTGTAACGTTTGGTAGCACACAAAGTGTTCCTCCGGTATTCGGGAGTTGCATAATCTCATAGTCATAGGAACATGTATAAGTCATGAAGAAAGCAATAGCAATATACTAAACGATCAAATGCTAAGCTAACGGAATGGGTCAAGTCAATCACATCATTCTCTAATGATGTGATCCCGTTAATCAAATGACAACTCATGTGTATGGCTAGGAAACTTAACCATCTTTGATTCAACGAGCTAGTCAAGTAGGGGCATACTAGTGACACCCTGTTTGTCTATGTATTCACACATGTACTAAGTTTCCGGTTAATACAATTCTAGCATGAATAATAAACATTTATCATGATATAAGGAAATATAAATAACAACTTTATTATTGCCTCTAGGGATTATTTCCTTCACATGGGCCTTGTGAGAGAGAGAGGAGGGGGCCTTAGGGCTGGCCGCCCCCCTTGAGGAGTCCGAATTGGACAAGGAGGGGGGCGGCGCCCCCTCTTTCCCTCCCTCTCTCCCTCTCCTTCCTTCCCCCTTCCCCCTCCTAGTTGGACTAGGAAAAGGGGAGTCCTACTCCAACTAGGAGGAGGACTCCTCCCCTCCTTGGCGCGCCCTAGGGCCGGCCGACCTCCCCCCTTGCTCCTTTTTATACGGGGGCAGGGGGCACCCATAGACACACAAGTTGATCATTGATCTCTTAGCCGTGTGCGGTGCCCCCCTCCACCATAATCCACCTCGGTCATATCGTTGCAGTGCTTAGGCGAAGCCCTGCGCCGGTAGCTTCATCATCACCGTCATCATGCCGTCGTGCTGACGAAGCTCTCTCTCGACACTCAGCTGGATCAAGAGTTCGTGGGATGTCACCGAGCCGAACGTGTGCAGATCGCGGAGGTGTTGTACTGTCGGTACTAGGATCGGTCGGATCGTGAAGACGTACGACTACATCAACCGCGTTGTCATAATGCTTCCGCTTTCGGTCTACGAGGGTACATGGACAACACTCTCCCCTCTCATTGCTATACATCACCATGATAGATCTTGCGTGTGCATAGGAATTTTTTTGAAATTACTGCGTTCCCCAACAACAAGGTATTCCTCTGGTATCCAGGAGTTGCATAATCTCATAGTCGAAGGAATATGTATTTGACATGAAGAAAGCAATAGCAATAAAACTGAACGATCATTATGCTAAGCTAACGGATGGGTCTTGTCCATCACATCATTCTCCTAATGATGTGATCCCGTTATCAAATGACAACTCATGTCTATGGTTAGGAAACCTTAACCATCTTTGATCAATGAGCTAGTCTAGTAGAGGCTTACTAGGGACACCATGTTTGTTTATGTATTCACAGATGTATTAAGGTTTCCGATCAATACAACTATAGCATGAATAATAAACCTTTATCATGAATAAGGAAATATAAAATAACAACTTTATTATTGCCTCTAGGGCATATTTCCTTCAGTCTCCCCTTGCACTAGAGTCAATAATCTAGTTCACATCGCCATGTGATTAACACCAATAGTTCACATCACCATGTGACCAACACCCAAAGGGTTTACTAGAGTCAATAATCTACTTCACATCTCTATGTGATTAACACCCAAAGAGTACTAAGGTGTGATTATGTTTTGCTTGTGAGAGAAGTTCAGTCAACGGGTCTGTCACATTCAGATTCGTATGTATTTTGCAAATTTCTATGTCTACAATGCTTTGCATGGAGCTACTCTAGCTAATTACTCCCACTTTCAATATGTATCCAGACTGAGACTCAGAGTCATCCAGATCGGTGTTAAAGCTTGCATCCACGTAACTCTTTACGGCGAACTCTTTATCACCTCCATAACCGAGAAATATTTCCTTAGTCTTCTAAGGATAATTTTGACCGCTGTCCAGTGATCTACTCTTGGATCACTATTGTACCCCTCTGCCAAACTCATGGAAAGGTACACAATAGGTCTGGTATACAACATGGCATACTTTATAGAACCTATGGCTGAGGCATAGGGAATGACTATCATTCTCTCTCTATCTTCTGCCGTGGTCGGGTTTTGAGTCTTACTCAACTTCATACCTTACAACTCAGGCAAGAACTCCTTCTTTGACTGATCCACTTTGAACACCTTCAAAATCTTATCAAGGTATGTACTCATCGAAAGTCTTATCAAGCGTCTTGGTCTATCTTTATAGATCTTGATGCCCAATATGTAAGTAGCTTCACCGAGGTGATCTTTCTTTGAAAAACTCCTGTCAAACACTCCTTTATGCTTCCAGAAAATTCTACATCATTTTTGATCAACAATATGTCATTCACATATACTTATCAGAAAGGTTGTAGTGCTTCCACTCACTTTCTTGTAAATATAGGCTTCACCGCAAGTCTGTATAAAACTATATGCTTTGATCAACTTATCAAAGCGTATATTCCAACTCCGAGATGCTTGCACTAGTCCATAGATGGATCGTTGGAGTTTGCACACTTTGTTAGCACCTTTAGGATCGACAAAACCTTTTGGTTGCATCATATACAACTCTTCTTTAAGAAATCCATTAAGGAATGCAGTTTTGACATCCATTTGCCAGATTTCATAAAATGCGGCAATTGCTAACATGATTCGGACAGACTTAAGTATCGCTACGAGTGAGAAAATCTCATTTTAATCAACACCTTGAACTTGTCGAAAACCTTTTGCGACAAGTCGAGCTTTATAGATAGTAACACTGCCATCAGCGTCCGTCTTCCTCTTGAAGATCCATTTATTCTCTATGGCTTGCCGATCATCGGGCAAGTCAACCAAAAGTCCATACTTTGTTCTCATAAATGGATCCCATCTCAGATTTCATGGCCTCAAGCCATTTTGCAGAATCTGGGCTCATCATCGCTTCCTCATAGTTCGTAGGTTCGTCATGGTCTAGTAACATGACTTCCAGGACAGGATTACCGTACCACTCTGGTGCGGAACGTGCTCTGGTTAACCTACGACGTTCGGTAGTAACTTGATCTCAAGTTTCATGATCATTATCATTAGCTTCCTCTCTAGTTGGTGTAGGGATAACGAGAATGGTTTTCTGTGATGAGCTACTTTCCAATTCAAGCGAAGGTACAATTACCTCATCAAATTCCACTTTCCTCCCACTCACTTCTTTCGAGAGAAACTCCTTCTCTAGAAAAAGGATCCATTCTTAGCAACAAAGATCTTGTCTTTGGATCTGTGATAGAAGGTGTACCTGTTGGGGAACGTAGTAAGTTCAAAAAAATTCTACGCACACGCAAGATCATGGTGATGCATAGCAACGAGAGGGGAGAGTGTTGTCCACGTACCCTCGTAGACCGAAAGCGGAAGCGTTAGCACAACGCGGTTGATGTAGTCGTACGTCTTCACGATCCGACCGATCAAGTACCAAACGCACGACACCTCCGAGTTCAGCACACGTTCAGCTCGATGACGTCCCTCGAACTCCGATCCAGCCGAGCTTTCAGGGAGAGTTCCATCAGCACGACGGCGTGGTGACGATGATGATGTTCTACCGACGCAGGGCTTCGCCTAAGCACCGCTATGATATTATCGAGGTGGATTATGGTGGAGGGGGGCACTGCACACGGCTAAGAGATCAAGAGATCAATTGTTGTGTCTTTGGGGTGCCCCCCTGCCCCCGTATATAAAGGAGCAAGGGGGGAGGCGGCAGGCCTAGGAGGAGGGCGCGCCAATGGGGGAGTCCTACTCCCACCGGGAGTAGGACTCCTCCTTTCCTTGTTGGAGTAGGAGAAGGGAAGGGAGAAGGAGAAGGAAGGAAGGGGGCACCCCCCCTCCCTAGTCCAATTCGGACTAGTCCATGGGGAGGGGTGCGGCCACCCTTTGGGGCCTTTCTCTCCTTTCCCGTATGGCCCATTAAGGCCCAATACGAATTCCCGTAACTCTCCGGTACTCCGAAAAATACCCGAATCACTCGGAACCTTTCCGATGTCCGAATATAGTCATCCAATATATCGATCTTTACGTCTCGACCATTTCGAGACTCCTCGTCATGTCCCTGATCTCATCCGGGACTCCGAACTCTTTCGGTACATCAAAACACATAAACTCATAATATAACCGTCATCTAATTTTAAGCGTGCGGACCCTACGGGTTCGAGAACTATGTAGACATGACCGAGACACGTCTCCGGTCAATAACCAATAGCGGAACCTGGATGCTCATATTGGCTCCCACATATTCTACGAAGATCTTTATTGGCCAGACCGCATAACAACACACGTTGTTTCCTTTGTCATCGGTATGTTACTTGCCCGAGTTCGATCGTCGGTATCTCAATACCTAGTTCAATCTCGTTACCGGCAAGTCTCTTTACTCGTTCCGTAATACATCATCCCGCAACTAACTCATTAGTTACAATGCTTGCAAGGCTTATAGTGATGTGCATTACTGAGTGGGCCCAGAGATACCTCTCCGACAATCGGAGTGACAAATCCTAATCTCGAAATACGCCAAGCCAACAAGTACCTTCGGAGACACCTGTAGAGCATCTTTATAATCACCCAGTTATGTTGTGACGTTTGGTAGCACACAAAGTGTTCCTCAGGTAAATGGGAGTTGCATAATCGCATAGTCATAGGAACATGTATAAGTCATGAAGAAAGCAATAGCAGAATACTAAACGATCGAGTGCTAAGCTAACGGAATGGGTCAAGTCAATCACATCATTCTCCTAATGATGTGATCCCGTTAATCAAATAACAACTCTTTGTCCATGGTTAGGAAACATAACCATCTTTGATTAATGAGCTAGTTAAGTAGAGGCATACTAGTGACACTCTGTTTGTCTATGTATTCACACATGTATCATGTTTCCGGCTAATACAATTCTAGCATGAATAATAAACATTTATCATGATATAAGGAAATAAATAATAACTTTATTATTGCCTCTAGGGCATATTTCTTTCAGTCTCCCACTTGCACTAGAGTCAATAATCTAGTTCACATCACCATGTGATTTAATACCAATAGTTCACATCACCATGTGATTAACACCCATAGTTCACATCGTCATGTGACCAACACCCAAAGGGTTTACTAGAGTCAATAATCTAGTCCACATCGCTATGTGATTAACACCCAAAGAGTACTAAGGTGTGATCATGTTTTGCTTGTGAGAGAAGTTTAGTCAACGGGTCTGCTACATTCAGATCCATATGTATTTTGCAAATTTCTATGTCAACAATGCTCTGCACGGAGCTACTCTAGGTAATTGCTCCCACTTTCAATATGTATCCAGATTGAGACTTAGAGTCATCTGGATCAGTGTCAAAATTTGCATCGACGTAACCCTTTACGACGAACCTTTTTGTCACCTCCATAATCGAGAAACATATCCTTATTCCACTAAGGACAATTTTGACCGCTGTCTAGTGATCTACTCCTAGATCACTATTGTACTCCGTTGCCAAAATCAGTGTAGGGTATACAATAGATCTTGTACACAGCATGGCATACTTTATAGAACCTATGGCCAAGGCATAGGGAATGACTTTCATTCTCTTTCTATCTTCTACCGTGGTCGGGCTTTGAGTCTGACTCAATTTCACACCTTGTAACACAGGCAAGAACTCTTTCTTTGACTGTTCTATTTTGAACTACTTCAAAATCTTGTCAAGGTATGTACTCATTGAAAAAATTTATCAAGCGTTTTGATCTATCTCTATAGATCTTGATGCTCAATATGTAAGCAGCTTCACCGAGGTCTTTTTTGAAAAAACTCCTTTCAAACACTCCTTTATGCTTTGCAGAATAATTCTACATTATTTCCGATCAACAATATGTTATTCACATATACTTATCAGAAATGTTGTAGTGCTCCCACTCACTTTCTTGTAAATACAGGCTTCACCGCAAGTCTGTATAAAACTATATCCTTTGATCAACTTATCAAAGCGTATATTCCAACTCCGAGATGCTTGCATGAGTCCATAGATGGATCGCTGGAGCTTGCATATTTTGTTAGCACCTTTAGGATTTACAAAACCTTCTAGTTGCATCATATACAACTCTTCTTTAATAAATCCATTAAGGAATGCAGTTTTGTTTATCCATTTGCCAGATTTCATAAAATGCGGCAATTGCTAACATGATTCGGACAGACTTAAGCATCGCTGCGAGTGAGAAAATCTCATCGTAGTCAACACCTTGAACTTTGTCAAAAACCTTTTTCGACAAGTCTAGCTTTGTAGATAGTAACACTACTATCAGCGTCCGTCTTCCTCTTGAAGATCCATTTATTTTCTATGGCTTGCCGATCATCGGCCAAGTCAACCAAAGTCCACACTTTGTTCTCATACATGGATCCCATCTCAGATTTCATGGCCTCAAGCCATTTTGCGAAATCTGGGCTCACCATCGCTTCCTCGTAGTTCGTAGGTTCGTCATGGTCAAGTAACATGACCTCCAGAACAGGATTACCGTACCACTCTGGTGGGGATCTCACTCTGGTTGACCTACGAGGTTCGATAGTAACTTGATCCGAAGCTTCATGATCATCATCATTAACTTCCTCACTAATTGGTGTAAGTATCACTGGAACTGATTTCAGTGATGAACTACTTTCCAATTCGGGAGAAGGTACAATTACCTCATCAAGTTCTACTTTCCTCCCACTCACTTCTTTCGAGAGAAACTCCTTCTCTAGAAAGGATCCATTCTTAGCAACGTATGTCTTGCCTTCGGATCTATGATAGAAGGTGTACCCAACTGTCTCCTTTGGGTATCTTATGAAGACACATTTCTCTGATTTGGGTTTGAGCTTATCAGGATGAAACTTTTTCACATAAGCATCGCAACCCCAAACTTTAAGAAACGACAAATTTGGTTTCTTGCCAAACCACAGTTCATATGGTGTCATCTCAACGGATTTAGATGGTGCCGCTTTAACGTGAATGTAGCTGTCTCTAATGCATAACCCCAAAACGATAGTGGTAAATCGGTAAGAGACATCATAAATTGTACTATATTCAATAAAGTACGGTTATGACATTGAGACACACCGTTATGCTGTGGTGTTCCAGGTGGCATGAGTTTGTGAAACTATTCCACATTGTTTTAATTGAAGGCCAAACTCGTAACTCAAATATTTTACCTCTGCGATCATATCGTAGAAACTTTTACTTTTGTTACGATGATTATCCCTTCACTCTGAAATTCTTTGAACTTTTCAAATGTTTCAGACTTGTGTTTCATCAAGTAGATATACCCATATCTGTTCAAATCATCTGTGAAGGTCAGAAAATAACGATACCCGCCGCGAGCCTCAACAGTCATCGGATCGCATACATCAGTATGTATTATTTCCAATAAGTCAGTTGCTCGCTCCATTGTTCCGGAGAACGGAGTCTTAGTCATCTTGCCCATAAGGCATGGTTCGCAAGCATCAAGTGATTCATAATCAAGTGATTCCAAAAGCCCATCAGCATGGAGTTTCTTCATGCACTTTACACCAATATGACCTAAACGGCAGTGCCACAAATAAGTTGCACTATCATTATTAACTTTGCATCTTTTGGCTTCAATATTATGAATATGTGTACCACTACGATCGAGATCCAACGAACCATTTTCATTGGGTGTGTAACCATATAAGGTTTTATTCATGTAAACAGAACAACAATTATTCTCTGACTTTAATGAATAACCGTATTGCAATAAACATGATCAAATCATATTCATGCTCAACGCAAACACCAAATAATACTTATTTAGGTTCAACACTTATCCTGAAAGTATAGGGAGTGTGTGATGATGATCATATCAATCTTGGAACCACTTCCAACTCACATCGTCACTTCATCCTTAACTAGTTTCTGTTCATTATGCAACTCCCATTTCGAGTTACTACTTTTTAGCAACTGAACCAGTATCAAATACCGAGGGGTTGCTATGAACACTAGTAAAATACACATCAATAATCTGTATATCAAATATACCTTTGTTCACTTTGCCATCCTTCTTATCCACCAAATACTTGGGGCAGCTCCGCTTCCACTGACCAGTCCCTTTGCAGTAGAAGCACTTAGTCTCAGGCTTAGGTCTAGACTTGGGCTTCTTCACTTGAGCAGCAACTTGCTTGCCATTCTTCTTGAAGTTCCCCTTCTATCCCTTTGCCCTTTTCTTGAAACTAGTGGTCTTGTTAACCATCAACACTTGATGCTCTTTCTTTGATTTCTACCTTCGTCGATTTCAGCTTCGCGAAGAGCTCGGGAATTAATTTCGTCATCCCTTGCATACTATAGTTCATCACGAAGTTCTACTAACTTGGTGATGGTGACTAGAGAATTCTGTCAATCACTATTTTATCTGGAAGATTAACTCCCACTTGATTCAAGCGATTGTAGTACCCAGACAATCTGAGCACATGCTCACTGCTTGAGCTATTCTCCTCCATCTTTTAGCTATAGAACTTGTTGGAGACTTCATATCTCTCAGCTCGGGTATTTGCTTGAAATATTAACTTCAACTCCTGGAACATCTCATATGGTCCATGACATTCAAAACGTCTTTGAAGTCCCGATTCTAAGCCGTTAAGCATGGTGCACTAAACTATCAAGTAGTCATCATATTGAGCTAGCCAAATGTTCATAACATCTGCATCTCCTCCTGCAATATGTCTGTCACCTAGCGGCGCATCAAGGACATAACTCTTCTGTGCAGCAATGAGGATAATCCTCAGATCATGGATCCAATCCGCATCTTTGCTACTAACATCTTTCAACATAATTTTTCTCTAGGAACATATCAAAATTAAACACAGGGAAGCAACAACGCGAGCTATTGATCTACAACATAATTTGCCAAATACTATCAGGATTAAGTTCATGATAAATTGAAGTTCAATTAATCATATTACTTAAGAACTCCCACTTAGATAGACATCCCTCTAATCCTCTAAGTGATCGCATGATCCATATCAACTAAACCATGTCCGATCATCACGTGAGATGGAGTAGTTTCAATGGTGAACATCACTATGTTGATCATATCTACTATATGATTCACGCTCGACCTTTCGGTCTCAGTGTTCCGAGGCCATATCTGTTATATGCTAGGCTCGTCAAGTTTAACCTGAGTATTCCGCGTGTGCAACTGTTTTGCACCAGTTGTATTTGAACGTAGAGCCTATCACACCCGATCATCACGTGGTGTCTCAGCACGAAGAACTTTCGCAACGATGCATACTCTGGGAGAACACTTATACTTTGATAATTTAGTGAGGGATCATCTTATAATGCTACCATCAATCAAAGCAAGATAAGATGCATAAAAGATAAACATCACATGCAATCAATATAAGTGATATGATATGGCCATCATCATCTTGTGCTTGTGATCTCCATCTCCGAAGCACCGTCATGATCACCATCGTCACTGCCGCGACACCTTGATCTCCATCGTAGCATCGTTGTCGTCTCGCCAATCTTATGCTTCTACGACTATCGCTACCGCTTAGTAATAAAGTAAAGCATTACAGGGCGATTGCATTGCATACAATAAAGCGACAACCATATGGCTCCTGCCAGTTGCCGATAACTCGGTTACAAAACATGATCATCTCATACAATAAAATTTAGCATCATGTCTTGACCATATCACATCACAACATGCCCTGCAAAAACAAGTTAGACGTCCTCTACTTTGTTGTTGCAAGTTTTACGTGGCTGCTACGGGCTGAGCAAGAACCGTTCTTACCTACACATCAAAACCACAACGATAGTTTGTCAAGTTGGTGTTGTTTTAACCTTCGCAAGGACCGGGCGTAGCCACACTCGGTTCAACTAAAGTTGGAGAAAATGACACCCGCCAGCCACCTCTGTGCAAAGCACGTCGGTAGAACCAGTCTCGCGTAAGCGTATGCGTAATGTCGGTCCGGGCCGCTTCATCCAACAATACCGCCGAACCAAAGTATGACATGCCGGTAAGCAGCATGACTTATATCGCCCACAACTCACTTGTGTTCTACTCGTGCATATAACATCAACGCATAAAACCAGGCTCTGATACCACTGTTGGGGAACGTAGTAATTTAAAAAAATTCTACGCACACGCAAGATCATGGTGATGCATAGCAACGAGAGGGGAGAGTGTTGTCCACGTACCCTCGTAGACCAAAAGCGGAAGCGTTAGCACAACGCGGTTGATGTAGTCGTACGTCTTCACGATCCGACCGATCAAGTACCGAACGCACGGCACCTCCGAGTTCAGCACACGTTCAGCTCGATGACGTCCCTCGAACTCCGATCCAGCCGAGCTTTGAGGGAGAGTTCCATCAGCACAACGGCCTGGTGACGATGATGATGTTCTACCGACGCAGGGCTTCGCCTAAGCACCGCTATGATATTATCGAGGTGGATTATGGTGGAGGGGACACTGCACACGGCTAAGAGATCAAGAGATCAATTGTTGTGTCTTTGGGCTGCCCCTGCCCCCGTATATAAAGGAGCAAGGGGGGAGGCGGCCGGCCTAGGAGGAGGGCGCGCCAAGGGGGGAGTCCTACTCCCACCGGGAGTAGGACTCCTCCTTTCCTTGTTGGAGTAGGAGAAGGGAAGGGAGAAGGAGAAGGAAGGAAGGGGGCGCCCCCCTCCCTAGTCCATGGGGAGGGGTGCGGCCACCCTTTGGGGCCTTTCTCTCCTTTCCCGTATGGCCTATTAAGGCCCAATACGAATTCCCGTAACTCTCCGGTACTCCGAAAAATACCCGAATCACTCAGAACCTTTCCGATGTCCGAATATAGTTGTCCAATATATCGATCTTTACGTCTCGACCATTTCGAGACTCCTCGTCATGCCCCTGATCTCATCCGGGACTCCAAACTCCTCCAGTACATCAAAACACATAAACTCATAATATAACCGTCATCTAACTTTAAGCGTGCGGACCCTACGGGTTCGAGAACTATGTAGACATGACCGAGACACGTCTCAGGTCAATAACCAATAGCGGAACCTGGATGCTCATATTGGCTCCCACATATTCTACGAAGATCTTTATCGGTCAGACCGCATAACAATATACGTTGTTCCCTTTGTCATCGGTATGTTACTTGCCTGAGATTCGATCGTCGGTATCTCAATACCTAGTTCAATCTCGTTACCGGCAAGTCTCTTTACTCGTTCCGTAATACATCATCCCGCAACTAACTCATTAGTTACAATGCTTGCAAGGCTTATAGTGATGTGCATTACTGAGTGGGCCAAGAGATACCTCTCCGACAATCGGAGTGACAAATCCTAATCTCGAAATATGCCAACCCAACAAGTACCTTCGGAGACACCTGTAGAGCACCTTTATAATCACCCAGTTACGTTGTGACGTTTGGTAGCACACAAAGTGTTCCTCCGGTAAACGGGAGTTGCATAATCTCATAGTCATAGGAACATGTATAAGTCATGAAGAAAGCAATAGCAGAATACTAAACGATCGAGTGCTAAGCTAACGGAATGGGTCAAGTCAATCACATCATTCTCCTAATGATGTGATCCCATTAATCAAATAACAACTCTTTGTCCATGGTTACGGAACATAACCATCTTTGATTAACGAGCTAGTCAAGTAGAGGCATACTAGTGACACTCTGTTTGTCTATGTATTCACACATGTATCATGTTTCCGGTTAATACAATTCTAGCATGAATAATAAACATTTATCATGATATAAGGAAATAAATAATAACTTTATTATTGCCTCTAGGACATATTTCCTTCAGTACCCAACAGTTTCTTTTGGGTATCCTATGAAGACGCACTTCTCCGATTTGGGTTATCAGGTTGAAGTTTTTTCACATAGGCATCGCGACCCCAAACTTTAAGAAATGACAGCTTAGGTTTCTTGCGAACCACAGTTCATACGGTGTCGTCTCAACGGATTTAATTGGTGCCCTATTTAACGTGAATGCAGCTGTCTCTGATGCATAACCCCAAAACGATAGTGGTAAATCGGTAAGAGACATCATATGTCGCACCATACCTAATAAGGTATGGTTACGACGTTCGGACACACCACGCTGTGGTGTTCCAGGTGGCGTGAGTAGTGAAACTATTGCACATTGTTTAAATGAAGGCCAAACTCGTAACTCAAATATTTACCTCCGCGATCAGATCGTAGAAACTTTTATTTTCTTGTTATGATGATTCTCCACTTCACTCTGGAATTCTTTGAACTTTTCAAATGTTTCATATAGTGTTTAATCAAGTAGATATACCCATATCTGCTCAAATCATCTCTGAAGGTCAGAAAATAATGATACCCGCCGCGAGCCTCAATACTCATCGGACCGCATACATCGGTATGTATTATTTCCAATAAGTCATTAGCTCGCTCCATTGTTCCGGAGAACATAGTTATTCTCATCTTGCCCATGAGGCATGGTTCACAAGTATCAAATGATTCATAATCAAGTGTTTCCAAAAGTCCATCTGGATGGAGTTTCTTGATGCGCTTTACACCAGTATGACCTAAGAAGCAGTGCCACAAGTATGTTGCACTATCATCATCAACTTTGCATCTTTTGGATCAATATTATGAATATGTGTATTACTACGATCGAGATTCAATAAACCATTTACGTTGGGTGTATGACCATAGAAGGTTTTATTCATGTAAACTGAACAACCATTATTCTCTGATTTAAATGAATAACCTATTGCAATAAACATGATCCAATCATATTCATGCTCAACGCGAACGCCAAATAACATTTATTTAGGTTCAACACTAATCCCGAAGGTAGAAGGAGTATGCGATGGTGATCTTATCAACCTTGGAATCACTTCCAACACACATCGTTACCTCGCCCTTAACTAGTCTCTGTTCATTTTGCAACTCCTGTTTCGAGTTACTAATCTTAGCAACTGAACCGGCATCAAATACCCTGGGGTTACTATGAACACTAGTAAAGTACACATCAATAAAATGTATATAAAATATTCCTTTGTTCACTTCGCCATCCTTCTTATTCGCCAATTATTTGGGGTAGTTCCGCTTTCAGTGACCATTCCCTTTGCAGTAGAAGCACTTAGTTTCAGGCTTAGGTCTAGCTTTGGGCTTCTTCATGGGAGTGGCAACTTGCTTGTCATTCTTCTTGAAGTTCCCTTTCTTTTCCTTTGCCCTTTTTCTTGAAACTAGTGGTCTTGTTAACCATCAACACTTGATGCTCTTTCTTGATTTCTACCTTCGCCGATTTTAGCATCGCAAAGAGCTCGGGAATCGTTTTTGTCATCCCGTGTATATTATAGTTCATCACGAAGTTCTAGTAACTTGGTGATAGTGACTAGAGAACTTTGTCAATCACTATCTTATCTGGAAGATTAACTCCCACTTGTTTTAAGCGATTGTAGTACTCAGACATTCTGAGCACATGCTCGCTGGTTGAGCTATTCTCCTCCATCTTGTAGGCAAAGTACTTGTTAGAGGACTCATACCTCTCGACTTGGGCATGAGTCTTTAAGCTCTTGGAACATCTTATATGCTCCGTGGCGTTCAAAACGTTTTTTAAGTCCCGGTTCTAAGCCGTAAAGCATGGCGCACTAAACTATCAAGTAGTCATCATACCGAGCTTGCCAAACGTTCATAACGTCTGCATCTGCTCCTGCAATAGGTCCGTCACCTAGCGGTGCATCAAGGACATAATTCTTCTATGCAGCAATGAGGATAATCCTCATATCACGGACCCAGTCCGCATCATTGCTACTATCATCTTTCAACTTATTTTTCTCTAGGGACATATCAAAAATAAACGGGGAGCTACATCGCAAGCTATTGATCTACAACATAGATATGCAAATACTATCAGGACTAAGTTCATGATAAATTAAGTTCAATTAATCATATTACTTAAGAACTCCCACTTAGATAGACATCCCTCGAGTCATCTAAATGATCACATGATCCATATCAACTAAACCATGTCCGATCATCACGTGAGATGGAGTAGTTTTCAATGGTGAACATATCTATGTTGATCATATCTACTATATGATTCACATTCGACCTTTCGGTCTCCAGTGTTTCGAGGACATGTATGTACATGCTAGGCTTGTCAAGTTTAACCCGAGTATTCCGCATGTGCAAAACTATCTTGCACCCGTTGTATGTGAACGTAGAGCCTATCACACCCGATCATCACGTGGTGTCTCAGCACGAAGAACTTCCGCAATGGTGCATACTCAGGGAGAACACTTATACCTTGAAATTTTAGTGAGGGATCATCTTATAATGCTACCGCCGTACAAAGCAAAATAAGATGCATAAAAGATAAACATCACATGCAATCAAAATATGTGACATGATATGGCCATCATCATCTTGTGCCTTTGATCTCCATCTCCAAAGCACTGTCATGATTTCCATCGTCACCAGCTTCACACCTTGATCTCCATCGTAGCGTCGTTGTCGTCTCGCCAACTATTGCTTCTACAACTATCGCTAACGCATAGTGATAAAGTAAAGCAATTACATGGCGATTGCATTTCATACAATAAAGCGACAACCATAAGGCTCCTGCAAGTTGCCGATAACTTTTACAAAACTTGATCATCTCATACAACAACATATATCACATCATGTCTTGACCATCTCACATGACAACATGCCCTGCAAAAACAAGTTAGACGTCCTCTACTTTGTTGTTGCAAGTTTTACGTGGCTGCTACGGGCTTCTAGTAAGAACTGTTCTTACCTATGCATCAAAACCACAACGGTGTTTCGTTAAGTTTGCTGTTTTAACCTTCAACAAGGACCGGCCGTAGTCAAATTTGATTCAACTAAAGTTGGAGAAACAGACACCCGCCAGCCACCTTTATGTAAAACAAGTTGCATGTCTGTCGGTGGAACCGGTCTCATGAACGTGGTCATGTAAGATTGGTTTGGGCCGGTTCATCCAACAATACCGCCGAATCAAAATAAGACGTTGGTGGTAAGTAGTATGACTATCACTGCCACAACTCTTTGTGTTTTACTCATGCATATCATCTACGCATAGACCTGGCTCTGATACCACTATTGGGGAACATAGCATGCAATTTAAAAAAAATCCTACGCTCACGCAAGATCTATCTAGGAGATGCATAGCAACGAGAGGGTGAGAGTGTGTCCACGTACCCTCATAGACCGAAAGAGGAAGCGTTTGACAACGCGGTTGATGTAATCGAACTTCTTCTTGTTCCGACCGATCAAGTACCGAACGTACGACACCTCCGAGTTCTGCACATGTTTAGCTTGATGACGTCCCTCGAACTCTTGATCCAGCAAAGTGTCAATGGAGAGTTCCGTCAGCACGATGGCATGGTGACAGTGATGATGAAGTGGTCCGCGTAGGGCTTCGCCTAAGCACTACGCGAATATGACCGAAGGCGTAAACTGTGGAGGGGCACCGCACACGGCTAACAATGTTTGTTGTGTGTTCTAGTGGTGCCCCCCCACCCCCCGCCCCACATATATATAGGTTGGAGGGGAGGAGAGGCAGCCAAGGGGGCACCCCAAGTAGGAGGAATCCTACTTGGGGTCCTCCCAATTCGGCCTCCCCCCTTTCCTATTCCTATTCGGAGTAGGAAGGGAAGAGGGGGGAAGGAGGAATCCTATTCCCCTTTTCCTTTCCTTCTTCCCCTTTCCTTCTCCAATCTTGCCAGCCCATATGGGGGGGGGGGTCCACCAGCCCCTTTGTGGCTGGTGTGTTCCCCCTCTTGGCCAATAAGGCCCATATCTTTTGCCGGGGGTGCCCGGAACCCCTTCCGGTGACCCTATAAGTACCCGGTGCATCCCAAAACACTTTTGGTGTCCGAATACCATCGTCCTATATATCAATCTTTACCTCTTGACCATTTCGAGACTCCTCGTGACATCCGGGATCTCATCCGGGACTCCGAACAACATTTGGTTACCACTCATCAAATATCCCAATACTACTCTAGCGTCAACGAACGTTAAGCGTGCGACCCTGTAGGTTTGGGAATTATGTAGTCATGACCGAGACACCTCTCCGATCAATAACCAACATCGGAACCTGGATGCTCATATTGGCTCCTACATATTCTACAAAGATCGTTTTCGGTCGAACCGTTATGACAACATACGTTATTCCCTTTGTCTATCGGTATGTTACTTGCCTGAGATTCGATCGTCGGTATCTTCATACCTAGTTCAATCTTGTTACCGGCGAGTCTCTTTACTTGTTCCATAATACATCACCTCATGACTAACTCCTTAGTCGTTTGCTTGCAAGCTTATGATGTGTATTAGCGAGAGGGCCCAGAGATACCTCTCCGATACTCGAAGTGACAAATCCTAATCTCGATCTATGCCAACCCAACAAACACCTTCGGAGATACCTGTAGAGCATCTTTATAATCACCCAGTTATGTTGTGACGTTTGATAGCACAAAAGGTATTCCTCCGGTATCCGGGAGTTGCATAATCTCATAGTCAAAGGAATATGTATTTGACATGAAGAAAGCAATAGCAATAAAATTGAACGATCATTATGCTTAGATAACGGATGGGTCTTGTACATCACATCATTCTCCTAATGATGTGATCCCATTATCAAATGACAACTCATGTCTATGGTTAGGAAACCTTAACCATCTTTGATCAACGAGCTAGTCTAGTAGAGGCTTACTAGTGACATGATGTTTGTTTATGTATTCACACATGTATTAAGGTTTCCGATCAATACAATTCTAGCATGAATAATAAACCTTTATCATGAATAAGGAAATATAAAATAACAACTTTATTATTGCCTCTAGGGCATATTTCCTTCATGGGTTTGTGCTGTCAGAGCTAGGCTAGGCCATCATCATGGGGCAAGCACTGGCAAAAGTAAAATCTGTGTGCGAAGGTGATAACAATGTGAATTTCTTTCATTTGTTTGCAAATGGTAAACATTGGAAAAGAGAATCTTTCAGCTTGAACAAGACAAGGAGGCCATTGTGGGTCAAGATCATCCGAAAGCTTACATTACTAACTATTATAAGCGTCTTTTTGGCTCCCAGCAATCCAAGTTTGCATCCTTGCTGTAAGACGTCACTAATGATATGCTTGAACTCTCCACCAAGGAAAATGTTGTGTGGGTTGCACCTTTCCTAGAAAAGGAGGTTTGTGAGGTCATCTCGTAGATGGAGCGTAATAATGTATTGAGATCAGATGGGTTCCCAACTGAGTTCTATTAGAAATGTTAGGAGATTATTAAGGGTGATCTTCTTGCAATGTTAGAGGACTTATACAATGATGATCTTTAGTTGCTTTGTCTCAACTCTGGAGTTACCATGCCTTCACCCAAGAAAGTGGATGTTGTTTGGATTGAGAAATTTTTACCCACCTTCTTGTTGAACATCAATTTTAAAATCTTCACAAAGGTGGTCACTAATAGATTTTCTACTATTGCTCATACTATCGTTTCCCGAATGCAGATTGCCTCTATGCATGGTCACAATATTCTTGATGGAGTGGTTGTCCTTCGTGAGATGATCCATGAGCTCCACACTAGGAAACTCGATTGAGTTATCTTTAAGGTGGACTTTGAAAAGGCCTATAACAACATAAAGTGGTCTTTTCTTCAGCAAGTGTTTCACATGAAAGGTTTTGCGGCTGAATGGGGGCAACAAGTGGCTTCTTACATTCAAGGCAGGAGTGTTGGAGTTAAGGTTACTGATGACATTGATCATTATTTCTAAACCTAGAAAGGATTGAGGCAAGTGACCCCATGATGGTGTCCCGGATTAGGGGTCACTCACCATATCATCTCCCGGCCAGGTGAGTCGGGCTGTGCAACCCCATGTCGATTCACCAGCGGGCCATGATAATGGGGCCGATGGTGCACAGAAGGAATGTTTCCAAAGACTTTGCACTCACTCCAAGATTTAGAGGTCGTCTACAACACAATTACCTTCTACATAGCTGACCTAATTGTAACCCTAGACCCCCTGATACCTATATAAACCAGGGGTAGGGTTCATGGATGAGACACAACGATCTCGTGGTAGGTGAACATGTACTTTGTACTCTATCTCAAATCAATACAACACAAGAAGGACACATGATTTTATCGCCTAGGAGAGCTGGATCCTGGGTAAAATCTCATGTCTCTGTTACCATCGCATCTAGGATACTAGTTCGGGACCTCCTGCCCGAGATCTTCCAAAATTGACTCTGCCAACCCATGTCGCCAATTTTATCTATTATTGTGGCAGATATGTTGGTCAAGTTGGGGGCCAGGGATAAGGAGGATGGTCAAGTTGGGGGCCTTATTCCGCATCTGGTTGATGAAGGTGTGTATGTCCTTTAGTATGTGGATGACATAGTCATTTTTATGGAACATAACCTTTAAAAAGCAATTAATGTGAAGTTTATCACGTGTCTTTTTGAACAACTTCTGGCCGGGTCTGAAAAATAATATTCACAAAAGTGAGCTCCTGTTTTGGTAAGGCCAAAGAGGAGGACAGTCAGTGTATACAATTGTTTGGCCGTGAGGTGGGACCCCTTTTGTTTACGTACCTTGAGATTCCCATTCATCACCGTAAGATCATCACTAACAAGGAATGAAAATTTGTTGAAGACCGCTTCAAAAATAAGCTCAGTTGTTGAGAGGGTAAATTTTTGTCATATGGAGGATGACTTACGTACCCTTATCAACATTGTCCTTACTAACCTATTGATGCTCATGATACCTTTTTTTAGATACCTAAAGGGGTGCTGGAAAGACTAGACTTTTACTGATCTAGATTCTTCTAGCAATGCGAGGGTCAAAAGTGGAAGTATGGACTTGCTAAATGAGACATTCTGGGTAGGACTAAGGATCAAGGTGGATTGGGCATTGAAAATCTCGAGATAAAAAATAAGTGCTTACTCAGCGAATGGATGTATAAGCTACTTAACGCGGAGGGTGTTTGACAAGAGTTGTTGCATAACAAATGCACGTACTCCAAAACGTTATCCCAAGTAGATGTTAAGCCTACGAATTCACCATTCTAGAAGGTCAAATCATCCTTTTTTATGAGATGTCTTCTTCAGGTTGGTGAAGGCAAATCGACGAGTTTTTCAGAAGATACTTGGTTGGGTGACACTCCTTTAGCTCTCCAATACACTCCTTTAGCTTTCTAGGTTGATGTCAATTAATCTAACTTCAATTCTAAATACATTTCAGTGGAGGTTAACCTCTAATGGTCTCTTCGTTGTAAAGTATATGTATGCGGATCTTATGAATTCCGTTCCATCTTCGGAGAAAACATATTTTGAAAACATAGGTTCCTTCCAGAATCGAAGTTTTCAGGTGGTTTCTGCAGAGGGGGGAAAATCATGCTAAGCGAAATTGACATGGTAACTGTTGGGGAACGTAGCAGAAATTCAAAATTTTCTACGCATCACCAAGATCAATCTATGGAGTAATCTAGCAACGAGGGGAAGGGGAGTGAATCTACATACCCTTGTAGATCGCGATGCGGAAGCGTTGCAAGAACGCGGATGAGGGAGTCGTACTCGTAGCGATTCAGATCGCGGTTGATTCCGATCTAAGCACCGAAAGAACGATGCCTCCGCGTTCAACACACGTGCAGCCCGGTGACGTCTCCCACGCCTTGATCCAGCAAGGAGAGAGGGAGAGGTTGGGGAAGACTCCATCCAGCAGCAACACGACGGCATGGTGGTGGTGGAGGAGCGTGGCAATCTCGCAGGGCTTCGCCAAGCACCGCGGGAGAGGAGGAGGAGGAAGAGGGGTAGGGCTGCGCCAAAAGGAGACGTTCTCATGTGTTGGGCAGCCCCAAAACCCCAATATATATAGGGGAGGGGGAGGGCTGCGCCCCCCATCTAGGGTTTCCCCCTCAAGGGGTGCGGCCAGCCCTAGATGGGGCTTGGGGGCGGCCAAAGGGGGGAGGAGTGCCT
This sequence comes from Triticum aestivum, assembly GCF_018294505.1. Lineage (NCBI taxonomy): Eukaryota > Viridiplantae > Streptophyta > Magnoliopsida > Poales > Poaceae > Triticum > Triticum aestivum. The sequence continues at coordinate 387,462,285 of NC_057808.1, read as the reverse complement.
CCCAAGTCAAGTGGAGGCCCTCCCCCTTAGGGTTTCCCCTCTCCCATGCGCATGGGCCTTGGGGGGGCTGGTGCCCCTGGCCCATTAAGGCTAGGGCGCCCCCTTACAGCCCATGTTGCTGTATTGGACGTGGTGGAACATTTTCCGGACCTCCGGACCCCTCCGGAATCCTCCGGAACCTCCTGGAAGCTTCCCGGTACAATACCGAAAAAACCCGAACTTTTCCCGGAACCCGAACAACAACTTTCCATATATAAATCTTTACCTCCGGACCATTCCGGAACTCCTCGTGACGTCCGGGATCTCATCCGGGACTCCGAACAACATTCGGTAACCACGTACATGCTTTCCCTATAACCCTAGCGTCATCGAACCTTAAGCGTGTAGACCCTACGTGTTCGGGAACCATGCAGACATGACCGAGACGTTCTCCGGTCAATAACCAATAGCGGGATCTGGATACCCATGTTGGCTCCCACATGTTCCACGATGATCTCATCGGATGAACCACGATGTCGGGGATTCAATCAATCCCGTATTCAATTCCCTTTGTCCATCGGTATGTTACTTGCCCGAGATTCGATCGTCGGTATCCCGATACCTTGTTCAATCTCGTTACCGGCAAGTCTCTTTACTCGTTCTGTAACTCACATCATCTCGTGATCAACTCCTTGGTCACACTGTGCACATTATGATGATGTCCTACCGAGTGGGCCCAGAGATACCTCTCCGTTTACACGGAGTGACAAATCCCAGTCTCGATTCGTGCCAACCCAACAGACACTTTCGGAGATACCCGTAGTGCACCTTTATAGCCACCCAGTTACGTTGTGACGTTTGGCACACCCAAAGCATTCCTACGGTATCCGGGAGTTGCACAATCTCATGGTCTAAGGAAATGATACTTGACATTAGAAAAGCTCTGAGCAAACGAACTACACGATCTTGTGCTAGGCTTAGGATTGGGTCTTGTCCATCACATCATTCTCCTAATGATGTGATCCCGTTATCAACGACATCCAATGTCCATGGTTAGGAAACCGTAACCATCTATTGATCAACGAGCTAGTCTCCTAGAGGCTTACTAGGGACATGGTGTTGTCTATGTATCCACACATGCATCTGAGTTTCCTATCAATACAATTTTAGCATGGATAATAAACGATTATCATGAACAAGGAAATATAATAATAACCTATTTATTATTGCCTCTAGGGCATATTTCCAACAGTCTCCCACTTGCACTAGAGTTAATAATCTAGTTCACATCACCATGTGATTAACACTGACAGGTCACATCACCATGTGACCAACACGCAAGAGTTTACTAGAGTCAACAATCTAGTTCACATCTCTATGTGATTAACACTCAATGAGTTCTGGTTTGATCATGTTGTGCTTGTGAGAGAGGCTATTAGTCAACGGGTCTGAACCTTTCAGATCCGTGTGTGCTTTATGAATATCTATGTCATCTTTGTGGATGCTACCACGCGCTACTTGGAGCCATTTCAAGTAATTGTTCTACTATACGAATCCGGTTTACTACTCAGAGTCATCCGGATTAGTGTCAAAGTTCAAATCGACGTAACCCTGTACGACGAACTCCTTTTCACCTCCATAATCGAGAAAATTCCTTAGTCCACTAGGTACTAAGGATAAGTTCGACCGCTGTCATGTGATCCATTCCCGGATCACTATTGTACCCTTTGACCAACTCATGGCAAGGCACACTTCATGTGCGGTACACAGCATAGCATACTGTAGAGCCTACGTCTAAAGCATAGGGGACGACTTTCGTCCTTTCTCTCTCTTTTGCTGTGGTCAGGTCTTGAGTCTTACTCAATACTCACATCTTGTAACACAGCCAAGAACTCCTTCTTTGCTGATCTATTTTGAACTCTTTCAAAATCAGTCAAGGTGTGCTGTCTTTTGAAAGTATCATCAGGCGTCTTGATCTATCTCTGTGGATCTTGATGCCCAATATGTAAGTAGCTTTATCCAGGTCTTCCTTTGAAAAACTCCTTTCAAACAACCCTTTATGCTTTCCAGAAATTTTACATCATTTCGGATCAACAATATGTCATTCACATATACTTATCAGAAATGTTGTAGCGCTCCCACTCACTTTATTGTAAATACAAGTTTCTAACAAACTTTGTATAAACCCAAAAACTTTGAACACTCCATCAAAGCGTATATTCTGACTCCGAGATGCTTGCTCTAATCCATGGAAGGATCGCTGAAGCTAGCATACCTTTTAGCATCCTTAGGATCGACAAAACCTTTCTGATTGTATCACATACAACCTTTCCTTACGAAAACTGGTAAGGAAACTTGTTTTTGACATCCATCTGCCAGATTTCATAAATGCAGCTAATGCTAACATGATTCCGACGGACCTAAGCATCGCTACGGATGAGCAAATCTCATCGTAGTCAACTCCTTGAACTTGTGGAAATACTCTTTGCCACAAGTCGAGCTTCATAGACGGTAACATTACCGTCCATGTCCGTCTTCTTCTTAAAGATCCATTTACCTCAACAGCCTTACGACCATCAAGTAGTACTCTCAAAGTCTATACTTTGTTTTCATACATGGATCCTCTCGGATTTTATGGCTTCTAACCATTTGTCGGAATATGGGCCCACCATCGCTTCTCCATAGCTCGTAGGTTCAGTATTGTCCAACAACATGATATCTCAGACAGGATCACGTACCACTCTGAAGTAGCACGCATCCTCGTCGTCCTACGAGGTTTGGTAGTGACTTGATCCGAAGTTTCATGATCACTATCATAAGCTTCCACTTCAATTGGTGTAGGTGCCACAGGAACAACTTCCTGTGCCCTGCTACACACTAGTTGAAGTGACGGTTCAATAACCTTATCAAGTCTCCACCATCCTCCCACTCAATTCTTTCGAGAGACACTTTTCCTCGAGAAAGGACCTGTTTCTAGAAGCAATTACTTTTGCTTCCAGATCTGAAATAGGAGGTATACCCAACTGTTTTGGGTTTTCTATGAAGATGTATTTATCCGCTTTGGGTTCGAGCTTATCAGCTTGAAACTTTTTCACATAAGCATCGCAGCCCCAAACTTTTAAGAAAACGACAACTTAGGTTTCTCTAAACGGTGTCGTCTCAACGGAATTGCGTGGTGCCCCTTTTAAAGTGAATGCGGTTGTCTCTAATGCCTAACCCATAAACGATAGTGGTAATTTGATAAGAAACATCATGGTATGCACCATATCCAATAGGGTGCAGTTATGATGTTCGGACACACCATCACACTATGGTGTTCCAGGCGGTATTAATTGTGAAACACTTTCCACAATGTCTTAATTGTGTGCCAAACTCGTAACTCAGATATCTCTATGATCATATCATAGACATTTTATCCTCTTGTCACGACAATCTTCAAATTCACTCTGAAATTACTTGAACCTTTCAATAATTCAGACTTGTGTTTCATCAAGTAAATATTCTCAGCATCTACTCAAATCATCTGTGAAGTAAGAACATAATGATATCCACTGCATGCCTCAGCACTCATTGGACTGCATACATCAAAATGTATTACTTCCAATAAGTTGCTCTCTTGTTCCATCTTACTGAAAACGAGGACTTTCAGTCATCTCGCCCATGTGGTATGATTTGCATGTCTCAAGTGATTCGAAATCAAGTGAGTCCAAACGATCCATCTGCATGGAGTTTCTTGATGCATATATACCAATAGACATGGTTCGCATGTCTCAATCTTTTCAAAAACGATTGAGTCCAAAGATCCATCTACATGGAGCTTCTTCATGCGTTCTATACCAATATGACTCAAATTGCAGTGCCACAAGTATCTGGAACTATCATTACTATTTTACATCTTTTGGCACGAACATGTGTATCACTACAATCGAGATTCATTTTAGGTGCAAGACCATTGAAAGTATTATTCAAATAAGCAGAGTAACCATTATTCTCCTTAAATGAATAACCGTATTGCGATAAACATAATCCAATCATGCTCAACGCAAACACCAAATCTCGATGGCAGAGGGAGCATGTGATGCTTGATCACATCAACCTTGGAAACATTTCCAACACATATCGTCATCTCACCTTTAGCTAGTCTCCGTTTATTCCGCAACTTTTATTTCGAGTTACTAACACTTAGCAACCGAACCGGTATCTAATACCCTGGTGCTGCTAGGAGTACTAGTAAAGTACACATTCATATAATGTATATCCAATATACTTCTGTCGACCTTGCCTGCCTTCTCATCTACCAAGTATCTAGGGTAGTTCCGCTTCAGTCACCGTTCCCCTTATTACAGAAGCACTTAGTCTCGTGTTTGGGTTCAACCTTGGGATTCTTCACTAGAGAAGCAAACGATTTGCTGTTTCATGAAGTGTCCCTTTTGCCCTTGCCCTTCTAGAAACTAGTGGTTTTATCAACCATCAACAATTGATGCTCCTTCTTGATTTCTACTCTCGCGGTGTCAAACATCGCGAATAGCTCAAGGATCATCATAACTATCCCTGATATGTTATAGTTCATCACGAAGCTCTACTAGCTTGGTGGCAGTGACTATGGAGAACCATCACTGTCTCATCTGGGAGATTAACTCCCACTCGATTCAAGCGATTGTGGTACTCAGACAATCTGAGCACATGCTCAACGATTGAGCTTTTCTCCCTTAGTTTGCAGGCTTAAGAAACTTGTCAGAGGTCTCATACTTCTTGACGTGGGCACTAGTCTGAAATCCCAATTTCAGTCTTCGGAACATCTCACATGTTCTGTGACGTTTCAAAAACGTCTTTGGTGCCATAATTCTAAACCGCACTGAACTATCACGTAGTCATCAAAACGTGTATGTCAGATGTTTCGTAACATCTACAGACGACGCTGAGGTTCAGCACACCAAGCGGTGCATTAAGGACATAAGCCTTCTGTGCAGCAATGAGGACAATCCTCAGTTTACGGACCCAGTCCGCATAATTGCTACTAGCAACTTTCAACTAAATTTTCTCTAGGAACATATCTTAACCAGTAGAACTAAAGCGCAATGACATAATTTGTAAAGACCTTTTGACTATGTTCATGATAATTGAGTTCATCTGATTAATGAACTCCCACTCAGATAAACATCCCTCTAGTCATCTAAGTGATTCATGATCCGAGTCAAACTAGGTCGTGTCCGATCATCACGTGAGACGGTCTAGTCATCATCGGTGAACATCTCCATGTTGATCGTATCTCCTATACGACTCATGTTCGACCTTTCGGTCTCTTGTGTTCCGAGGCCATGTCTGTACATGCTAGGCTCGTCAAGTCAACCTAAGTGTTTTTGCTTGTGTTCCGAGGCCATGTCTGTACATGCTAGGCTCGTCAACACCCGTTGTATTCGAACGTTAGAATCTATCACACCCGATCATCACATGGTGCTTCGAAACAACGAACCTTCGCAACGGTGCACAGTTAGGGGGAACACGTCTCTTGAAATTTTAGTGAGGGATCATCTTACTTACTGCCGTCGTTCTAAGCAAATAAGATGCATAACATGATAAACATCACATGCAATCAAATAGTGACATGATATGGCCAATATCATTTTGCTCCTTTGATCTCCATCTTCGGGGCACCATGATCATCTTTGTCACCGGCATGACACCATGATCTCCATCATTGTGTCTTCTTGAAGTTGTCACGCCAACGATTACTTCTACTTCTATGGCTAACGCGCTTAGCAATAAAGTAAAGTAATTTACATGGCGTTATTCAATGACACGCAGGTCATACAAAAAATAAAGACAACTCCTATGGCTCCTGCCGGTTGTCATACTCATCGACATGCAAGTCGTGATCCCTATTACAAGAATATGATCAATCTCATACATCACATATATCATTCATCATATCTTCTGGCCATATCACATCACATAGCACATGCTGCAAAAACAAGTTAGACGTCCTCTAATTGTTGTTGCAAGTTTTTACGTGGCTTGTATAGGTTTCTAGCAAGAACGTTTCTTACCTACGTAAAACCACAACGTGATATGCCAATTTCTATTTACCCTTCATAAGGACCCTTTTCATCGAATCCGTTCCGACTAAAGTGGGAGAGACAGACACCCGCTAGCCACCTTATGCAACTAGTGCATGTCAGTCGGTGGAACCTGTCTCACGTAAGCGTACGTGTAAGGTCGGTCCGGGCCGCTTCATCCCACAATGCCGCCGAAACAAGATAAGACTAGTAGCGGCAAGAAGAATTGACAACATCGACGCCCACAACTACTTTGTGTTCTACTCGTGCATAGAAACTACGCATAGACCTAGCTCTGATACCACTGTTGGGGAACGTAGCAGAAATTCAAAATTTTCTACGCATCACCAAGATCAATCTATGGAGTAATCTAGCAACGAGGGGAAGGGGAGTGAATCTACATACCCTTGTAGATCGCGATGCGGAAGCGTTGCAAGAACGCGGATGAGGGAGTCGTACTCGTAGCGATTCAGATCGCGGTTGATTCCGATCTAAGCACCGAACGAACGATGCCTCCGCGTTCAACACACGTGCAGCCCGGTGACGTCTCCCACGCCTTGATCCAGCAAGGAGAGAGGGAGAGGTTGGGGAAGACTCCATCCAGCAGCAACACGACGGCATGGTGGTGGTGGAGGAGCGTGGCAATCCCGCAGGGCTTCGCCAAGCACCGCGGGAGAGGAGGAGGAGGAAGAGGGGTAGGGCTGCGCCAAAAGGAGACGTTCTCATGTGTTGGGCAGCCCCAAAACCCCAATATATATAGGGGAGGGGGAGGGCTGCGCCCCCCATCTAGGGTTTCCCCCTCAAGGGGTGCGGCCAGCCCTAGATGGGGCTTGGCGGGCGGCCAAAGGGGGGAGGAGTGCCTCCCAAGTCAAGTGGAGGCCCTCCCCCTTAGGGTTTCCCCTCTCCCATGCGCATGGGCCTTGGGGGGGCTGGTGCCCCTGGCCCATTAAGGCTAGGGCGCCCCCTACAGCCCATGCTGCTGTATTGGACGTGGTGGAACATTTTCCGGACCTCCGGACCCCTCCGGAATCCTCCGGAACCTTCTGGAAGCTTCCCGGTACAATACCGAAAAAACCCGAACTTTTCCCGGAACCCGAACAACAACTTTCCATATATAAATCTTTACCTCCGGACCATTCCGGAACTCCTCGTGACGTCCGGGATCTCATCCGGGACTCCGAACAACATTCGGTAACCACGTACATGCTTTCCCTATAACCCTAGCATCATCGAACCTTAAGCGTGTAGACCCTACGGGTTCGGGAACCATGCAGACATGACCGAGACGTTCTCCGGTCAATAACCAATAGCGGGATCTGGATACCCATGTTGGCTCCCACATGTTCCATGATGATCTCATCGGATGAACCACGATGTCGGGGATTCAATCAATCCCGTATTCAATTCCCTTTGTCCATCGGTATGTTACTTGCCCGAGATTCGATCGTCGGTATCCCGATACCTTGTTCAATCTCGTTACCGGCAAGTCTCTTTACTCGTTCCGTAACTCACATCATCCCGTGATCAACTCCTTGGTCACACTGTGCACATTATGATGATGTCCTACCGAGTGGGCCCAGAGATACCTCTCCGTTTACACGGAGTGACAAATCCCAGTCTCGATTCGTGCCAACCCAACAGACACTTTCGGAGATACCCATAGTGCACCTTTATAGCCACCCAGTTACGTTGTGACGTTTGGCACACCCAAAGCATTCCTACGGTATCCGGGAGTTGCACAATCTCATGGTCTAAGGAAATGATACTTGACATTAGAAAAGCTCTGAGCAAACGAACTACACGATCTTGTGCTAGGCTTAGGATTGGGTCTTGTCCATCACATCATTCTCCTAATGATGTGATCCCGTTATCAACGACATCCAATGTCCATGGTTAGGAAACCGTAACCATCTATTGATCAACGAGCTAGTCTCCTAGAGGCTTACTAGGGATATGGTGTTGTCTATGTATCCACACATGCATCTGAGTTTCCTATCAATACAATTTTAGCATGGATAATAAACGATTATCATGAACAAGGAAATATAATAATAACCTATTTATTATTGCCTCTAGGGCATATTTCAAACAGTAACAAAATATTGTTGTTTTTGTGATTAGAGGAGACAATACATCATTTATTTTTGTCATGTCCGTTTATTACCTTGATTTGGTGCATCATACATGTTACATAAAATTTAGCACCGCCAACGAGTATTCCAAATTTGATTGAAAACTGGTTGGGTGATGTTCATTATAAGCTGAAAGGCCAAATCCGTGTCGGAGTTTGTGCCATTCTCTGGCTAAATGAAATTGTCGGAATGGTTGTGCTTTTAACAGATCATTTATTCCTAATTTCTTGCAGGTTATCTACATGGCTACGATTTCAATCCGTTTGATCATCACTTTAATGTGTGGACGCGCGGGCGCTTATGACTTCTAGGTGCAGACAGCTGAAAATTACACGAGGATTTATTTAAGGGATAAGTATATTTTTTGTCCCTTAATTTTTTCCGAAATATAGAAATAGTCCCTCAACTTCAAAACTAGCAAACTGTAGTCCCTCAATTTTTAAAACCGGATAAGTTTAGTCCCTCATACCGCTTTAGCTGATTTTTTGCTGACGTGAACTAGTTCTTGTTTGGAATAGTGGGAACAGCCTGTTAGTGGTCGAAATTTGAACAGTATGTGGTGTAAAAAAATAAAAGACGCGCAAAAAATATATCATCGGTCGTCTGACACGAAAGGGGCACCTCGTGCGAATAAGTGCAAGCACGGGCTAGCCACCCAGCGAGTAAGCTTTTTTGTGATGCGGACAAATACATTTTATTTATTATTTATTGAAACACACCTGACATGAAATGGATAGAAATAGAATTCAGCTTCATTAAAAGTATCATATATCCTTATACTGAGAGATACTTTCTTATTTTTTCTTGTACTTGAACACGGAATGCTGGTGCAGACGAGTTAGCTATTAAATTAAGAAAAATGAGTAAGAACCACTTCATTATTTTACCAATTTTGACATTAGTATCTTTGTTGTATAGATTCTTACACATCAATATAGCTACTTCATTGTGCACATGAGCACAGAAAACAAAAAAGCATATGTGCAGAGGACTGAAACTGGAAAAAAAATCGCTTTTAAATGAGTTAATATCATTGTACACTGAACATGCTTAATATCTGCAAAACTACAAAAGATTTTATACTTGTCAATTTTGTACTAGATAATATTTGATTTACCTACTGATCTGGCGTGTTTCTGGTCTTAAGTTCGAAACCTCAGGGACACATTTGATTTTTAGGCCTAAATATAGGGGCTAAACTTATCCACGCCAGGAAAATTTGTACAGGCTGATGTGACGGTCCAGCCTGTACGATGTATCTGGTTTTAGTCAAAACCACTCCACGTCGGAAAAAAAAACTGCCAAAGCGGTATAGGGACTAAACTTATCTGGTTTGAATAGTTAAGGAACTAAATTTTGCTGGTTTTACAGTTAAGGGATCATTTCTATACTCTCGAAAGAGTTGAGGGATGAAAAATATACTTCTCCCTTTATTTAACTAGTTTGGCTGGTGAGTCACTTGAGCTCGTAGCTTAGGTGGATGAGATATGTAATATCGGGTCCGCTTGGTTGTAGTCAGGTTATCTTTTGATTTTATTTTTCCTCGGTGCTCGGTGACTGAAACTTATTTCACACTTAATAAAATGTATGTGTTCATCTTGTGATGTAGAAGCCGGTGTACTCACCTTTTGAGAAAAACATGCACGGAATTAGCAAGTCTTCATGCTCTTGATTTTCACCCTGGTAGTTCCCGGTCTTTAAATAGGCCTATTTCCTGGCAAATTTTGCCAATGTAGTACGGGCTACATTAGCCCTTTTAAAAATATCATTATTTACAGTGCAAAAGAAATTAAAAATGTAAATACAGAAATACATATATAAGACATTCGAGAAAATTTTCATTAGTACAATATACTTTGATGTGTAGCTTATACAAAAAGGAAAAATACGCACATGAAAATGTGCCAACATTATTTTTGATGGGCCAGGATTTTGACTTGCAAATCATAATATTTTTCAAGAAAAAAATTACAGATCCGCCACCCAGTATAAGTTTTCACAGAATTATTATTATTATTTAACTTGCAAATATCATTGTCAATTTTTTGAAATAATCCCTCGCAAAGAAAAAAATCTTTTGAAATAACGGCCTACTAGTAGCCCGTCCTACACAAGTTCGCTCTCTATCGCCTGGTTCCTATCCCCCTCTGCCTCACTCTCCAATCTCCAGAGCGAGCTCGCGCAGAGCACGCACGCCGGTGCAGACACAGGAACGTCAACCATGGCTGCGCCGCCGGCCGAGCGCTCGTTCGACGTCATCGTGGTGGGCGCGGGCATCATTGGCAGCTGTGCGGCGCACGCGGTGGCGTCCCGGGGCGCGAGCGTGCTCCTGCTCGAGCGCTTCGACCTGCTGCACCAGCGCGGCTCGTCGCACGGCGAGTCCCGCACCACCCGCCCCACCTACACGCGGCCGCAGTACCCTCCCATGGTCCGGCTCGCGCACCGCCTCTGGCACGAAGCCGAGCGCGACGCCGGGTACACCGTGCTCACGCCCACCCCGCACCTCGACCTGGGGCCCCGGGACGCGCCGGCCTTCGTCGCCGCCATGGCCAACGGCGGCGCCACCGAGCTCGCCCCGGCGGGGGACGCTTCGCGGCCGGCGTGGGCGGAGGCGTTCAGGGTGCCCGAGGGGTGGGCCGCGGCGACCAGCGGGCCGGCCGGTGTGATAAAGGCGACCAAGGCCATGGCCATGTTCCAAACGCTCGCCGCCAAGATGGGCGCCGTCGTGAGGGACAGAACCGAGGTGGTCGACGTCGCCAGGCAAGGTGAGTGACAGACGCAGCATTCCGAGCGGCTGCATCAACTTCAACTTTTTCATGCACCATTCGTAGCTAGGTATGGTGCAAAAACATTCTGGTCTGACGTTAATTATGTCCTGATCTTGTTACTTTTAGAGAGCAATTTGTGGTTATTTTACATTCCATGGATATTTTTTTTACCCGTGGATATGAACTGTTGCATAGTCACATGTAGCTGCAGTGTAGTGTACTCCGTACTTCATTATTTTGCTTGCCCTACATGATGGAAGCAGGCAACAAGCCAACGGAGTAGCTCTCAATTATTGCAATCGGTTTCTCTAAAGAATCTTTTGGTCAGGAGAAGGAAATACGATCGTGGTGAAGACATCCACCGGCGAGGAGTTCCACGGCGGCAAGTGCATCATCACGGTGGGCGCGTGGGCGAGCAAGCTGGTGAAGTCCATCACCGGCGCCGACCTGCCCGTGCAGCCGGTGCACACCCTGGTCTGCTACTGGAGGGTCAAGCCGGGGCACGAGGAGGAGCTGACGACGGAGGCCGGCTTCCCGACGTTCGCGACCTACGGCGAGCCCGGCTTCTACGGCACGCCGTCGATGGAGTACCCGGGCCTGATCAAGGTCTGCAGGAACGGCGGGCCGCCGTGCGACCCGGACGGCAGGGACTGGGCCACCGGCACCGGCGCGGGCGGGATCGCGGAGATCGTGGCGCGGTGGATCGACGAATTTATGCCGGGCGTCGTGGACACCACCGGCGGGCCGGTGCTCCGGCAGCCGTGCATGTGCTGCATGACGCCCGACGAGGACTTCGTGATCGACTTCCTGGGCGGGGAGGAGTTCGGGAAGGACGTGGTGGTCGGCGCCGGGTTCTCCGGCCACGGGTTCAAGATGGGCCCGGCCGTCGGGAAGATCCTCGCCGAGCTGGCGTTGGACGGCGAGTCGGGGACGGCGGCGGAGGCCGGCTTGGAGCTCGAGCACTACCTGATCGGACGGTTCGAGGGCAACCCCATGGGGAAAGCCACGAGTCACTGAGGTGAAAAATGGCCGTTGTTCACTTCACCTTCACCGTGGCTGTGTGTGACCACCGCGATTGCTAGCCAATTGGTCTGTGATTGCCAATAATCTGCTGCACTCACTGTGTGCAACTTTAATGTGTCTGTTTTTCTCCCTACTAGAAGAAATTTTTTTATGTGAGCTTTCGCACAGTGAAGTGAAGAGTGACATGTGCGAATCGCCAGATGGGCGTACTGATGTCTGTCCGTTAGTTAGCTGGACTGGAGTAGCATGGTAGATGCATGCATGATATGATATCCCAATCGACAACGAGCGGTCCCTTGCTTGTCGTTACTGATGAGAGCTACCGATCGATGTGGAGTGAGTGGCCTGTCCCATGCATTTGCACCACTCGTAGGTCGTAGCCATGGATGCCGATGGTGAGTCGTTTTCGAGTAGATGGACTTGTGCACGGCAGGCATGCGTGGACACCACTCACTTGCCCGGGAATGTGTTCAAATCCCAAGCGAAGTCCAAATCTGCTTATCTCATTGCTTCTATAGGCAAACACACTTCTTCAACGTAGAGAAAGAGAGGACCTTCTACGCCTCTCAATCGGTCGATCGATATACACAGCTTTCAAAATCATTCCAGATGTGCTAATGCCACCAAGACCGGGTTGGCGCTACTATCGTGTCGTCCTGCTGGGCGACCCGGGAGGCTTCACATCTCTAGACGCCTACGGCTCCTCTCCTACTCCTCATGCGGTCACTACCGCCGGCGATCGCAAGATGGTGGTGTGTCGTGCTCCTGCGGCGGCGAGAAGGGACATCTAGATTCTCTGGTAAATTGTGTGCACAGAGCCAAGGTGAAGGGGTGGACTACTGATGGTAACCATCGGTCCTAATGGTTCGAGTGCCCGCATGCAGAACATGGTGTCGCACGAGCTGGAGGTGAATGTGATCAGAGCATCTACAGCTGGATTTGGCAAATTTAACCCCTCAAACGTCCACGGACGCGGTCGCGCTCGCGGAAAGTTGTTCACGTCTCAAACTTGATGCTACGCATTTGAGTCTCTCATATTTCATCCTCTAAATCCATACAAACCATGCAAAATAAACCAACATACTACACTAGGCTAGCCACTACGCTTCGTCGTCGGAGATGTGCACAACGTCGGTGCCGGGCGCCGGGTGGATGGGCGTGTAGGAGGGCTCCGGCTCCTCCCCAACCTTATACGCGAGCATCTCGTTGACTTCCGCGGCGTGCGCTGCCTCCACCTCCTGCTGACGGCGGTGTCTAGCTTCCGCGTCCGATTCCGACCGGAGAAATCAAGGATCTCGTGCTATAATGCTTGTAGATCCGCGTCCCCGGCGTCCCCCACATCCTTCTTCGGCTCCTCCGGCTCCTTCTCCTCCTCCTCCTCAACCCGCTCCTCCTCGTCAACCTCATCCTCCACCTCCAAGTCCACCAAATCCACCGCGTCCAGAGGTAGCCCCGCGGTGATCCGGGCTTCGTGCCTCTCCCGGAGTTGCTCATGGAGCTGCAGTCGGCGCTCCGACGTTAGATATGGGTAGCTCCTTGTTGGTGTCCTGAATTAGGGGTACTTGCCACGTCAGCCCGCCAGTACTGGACCGGGCCGAGGACCTACTGAAGATTGATGACATGGCCATATTAGCCCTGGCCCTCGGCGGAATCAAGATGAAGATCTCCTGAAGACTTTGCGCACACTTCAAGCATATTTTAACCGGGATGCTTATCTCTAAGATTGTAACCATCCATTTGTAAACCCTAGATACCTCTGGTGCCTATATAAGCTGTGGGGTTTAATATGTAGAGGCTCAGAGATACATTCGCAAGGTTTTAAAGCTTAGACAACACCCATACGATCTCGATGTAGATCAATCTGTACTTTGTACCCCCATCGCAATCAATATATAAGAAGCAGGACATAGGGTTTTACCTCATCAAGAGGGCCCAAAGCTGGGTAAAACATCGTGTCCCTACCCTCCTTGTTACCATCTAACTCTGATCATCAAGCTTGGGACCCCCTACCGAGATTTGCCGGTTTTAGCACCAACATTTGTGGCCCATACAGGTCTCGTCGGGTGATCACATGAGTTCGATGGTTAATCTTCGGACCGACAATGACACCGGTCACGAGGACATCTTTGTCCCTGGTCAACTCCTCGTATTCGGAAGCATCGTGTTACGTGGCGATTTAGCTGGCCATCTCAGCCGTATATATAATTCATCGTGTTACACCGATCACGAAGACATCTTTGTCTCCGTCATACCTATAATTTTTGATTGTTTCATTCCAATATTATACAATTTTCACATACTTTTGGCAACATTTTATATGTTTTATTGGACTAACTTATTGATCCAGTGCCCAGTGCCAGTTCCTGTTTTTTGTATCGCAGAAAATCCATATCAAATGAAGTCAAAACACGATAAAATTTTACGGAGGATTATTTTGGAATATGTGTGATTTTTGGGAGTTGGAATCACCGCAAATGGAGGCCCACACAACCCACAAGACACCAGGGCGCGCCCCAGGCCCCTGGCGCGTGGTGGTGGGTTGTGCCCTCCTCGAACGTCGGTTGGAGCTCTACTTCGGGCGCAAGGAAGCTTATATCCGGAAAAAATCGTGTTAAAATCTCAGCACAACCGGAGTTATGGATCTCTCGGAATATAAGAAACGGTTTTCGGCCAGATCTGGGGAACGCAAAACAGAAGAGAACAGAGAGGGAGATCCAATCTCGGAGGGGCTCCCGCCCCTCCGCCGCCATGGAAGCCATGGACCAGAGGGGGAACTCTCCTCCCATCTTGGGGGGAGGCCAAGGAAGAAGAAGAATAAGAACGAGGGGGGCCCTCTCCCCCTCTCTCCCGGTGGCGCCAGAGTGCCGCCGGGGCAAGGATCGTGACGGCGATCTACACCAACAATCTTGCTACCGTCAACACCAACTTTCTCCCCCTATATGCAACAATGTAACACCCCTTCTCCCCGCTGTAATCTCTATTTAAACATGGTGCTCAACTCCATATATTATTTCCCAATGATATTTGGCTATCCTATGATGTTTGAGTAGATCCATTTTGTCCTATGGGTTAATCGTGATCTTGGTTGGTATGATTGTATATTTTATTTATGGTGCTGTCCTACAGTGCCCTCCATCTCGCGCAAACGCGAGCCCCCCCCCCCCCCCCCGCTGTAGGGTGTTGCAATACGTTCATGATTTGCTTATGGTGAGTTGCGAGAGTGACAGAAGCTTAAACCCAAGTAGGTGGGTTGTTGCGTATGGGATAAAGAGGACTTGATACTTAATGCTATGGTTGGGTTTCACGACCTTAGTGATCTTTAGTAGTTGCGGATACTTGCTAGGGCTCCAATCACAAGTGCATATGATCCAAGTAGAGAAAGTATGTTAGCTCATGCCTCTCCCCCATGTAAAATTGCAAGAATGATTACCGGTACTTGTTATCGATTACCTAGGGACAAATGACTTTCTTGTTGGCAAAAGCTATCCACTTTTACTACCTTGTATTTTATTCATAGTTTTATTCTCGCAAAGTACTCATAGTTTTATCCTTGCAAACTAGTTTCATACTTGTTTACGATAAAGCAAACGTCAAGTGTGCGTAGAGTTGTATCGGTGGTCGATAGAACTTGAGGGAATATTTGTTCTACCTTTAGCTCCTCGTTAGGTTCGACACTCTTATTTATCGAAGAAGGCTACAAACGATCCCCTATACTTGTGGGTTATCAAGACCTTTTTATGGCGCCGTTGCCGGGGAGCAATAGCGTGGGGTGAATATTCTCATGTGTGCTTGTTTGCTTTATCACTAAGTAGTTTTTATTTTCTGTTATAAGTTGTTCTCTATCTTTAGTTATGGATATGGAACACGAAACACCAAAAAAATTAGTTGTACTTGCTACTCATGGAGATGGGGAACCTCCTAAAACCCTCGATGCTCGTTATGTGAAAAATATTATGCACTACTTTGATAATCCTGAGAAAACCCCATTCAACATGATAATGGGAGTAACGTTGGATCAACGTGAATACTTTAGGGATTATCACTTGACTCATAAAGGGAAATTGTTATGGGATCAGATTCATATGTTGCATTGGTATGCTCGTGAGCTATGTTTGAGATATGATTATACTTGTTGCTCTAGGATGAACGCTCCACACCTTCCCTTTTCATGCAAATTTAATGCTAATGAAACCTTGGCTTCTTATGCTAATGGTAGATATGATTATTATGATGTGGAATGAATAGAAGAATTTGTTGCTTTTAAGGGTGCTTATGAAATTGAATCTTTGTTTATAAAGTTTGAAGATTTTGATGATTCAGTTTATAGACCTGAAAATTGTGCTATTCTTAAATATTGCTATGATAATTATAAATGCAATTACGATATTGATTTATTCATTGAGAAAATCTCCGCTATCCCAGAAGAGACTAATATTTGGCAAGAGTCTATGGAAGAAGGAATTGATGAAACTATGATCTCATTGGATGAAAAAGATGATGAGGAGGGCGAAGAACAAAAGGAGGAAGAGCGGATTAGCTACCCGTGCCCACCTTCTAATGAGAGTAACCCTCCAACTCATACATTGTTTAATGTCCTTTCGTTCTTACCGAAGGATGAATGCTATGATAATTGCTATGATCTCGTTGATTCTTTTGAAATATCCCTTTTTGATGAAATTGATGCTTGCTATGATTATGGCCAAGATGCCAATATGAATGATGCTTATGGAGATGAATTTGCCATTGTTCCTTATGTTAAGAATGAATTGTTGCTATTGCACCCTCACATGATAGTCCTATTATCTTTTTGAATTCTCCAAACTACACTATATCGGAGAAGTTTGCTCTCATTAAGGATTACATTGATGGGTTGCCTTTTACCGTTGCACATGATGATTTTGATGAATGTAATATGCATGTGCTTGCTGCTCCTACTTGCAATTATTATGAGAGAGGTACTACATCTCCGCCTCTCTATGTTTCCAACACGAAAGAATTGCAAGATACTTCTTATGCTATGTGTTGGCCTTTACTTGATGTGCATGAATTGTTCTTTTATGACATGCCGATGCATAGGAAGAGAGTTAGACTTCGTCATTGCATGATATATGTTTCTTTGTGCTCACTACTAGATGCCAAATCATTGTTAATTAAAATTGTCTTTGATATACCTTGGGATCCGGGTGGATTCATTACTTGAGCACTTTATGCCTAGCTTAATGGCTTTAAAGAAAGCGCTGCCAGGGAGACAACCCGGAAGTTTTAGAGAGCCGTTTATTTATGTTGAGTGCTTTTATATAGTTTAAAAACACAAAAAATATAGGGTGGAACTTAAAACTTCACAAAAATAAAAGTGAAATTGAGATAGACGAGCACCGTGGAAGCGAGAGCATGCCTTGAACTTTGTTCATGCCCATGGAAACTTTGTGAATCTTGAATTACAGAAACTTTTCAACAAAAATAATTATCCCCTTGTACAATTCCATTGTATTATGAAAATAATGTGCCAAGATTTTCCTTTAGGATGACTAGATTGCTTTTTGGTATGTGTGGTGCAAAAACAGAAACTTTGGCTGTAGCGCACGATTTTACATTTTTTACTGGAATGTCGAAAGGTTCTGAAACTTTTTGCAAAGTCTTGATATAAAAATGTTTTATTTTTCTTCAATTTTTCAGAATTTTTGGGGTATCTGAAGTATGGTGAATATTCAGATTACTACAGACTGTCTTGTTTAAGACAGATTCTGTTTTTGATACATTGTTTTGCTTGTTTTGATGAAACAATCGATTCTATCGGTGGTATAAGCCATGGAAAAGTTATAGTATAGTAGCTACAATGCAAAAACAAAATATGAATTGGTTTTCAACAGTACTTAGAGTAGTGATTTGTTTTATTATACTAACGGATCTTACCGAGTCTGTTGAGTTTTGTGTGGATGAAGTGATCAAAGATCAAGGAGGTCTCGATATGAGGAGAAGGAGGAGAGGCAAGAGCTCAAGATTGGGGATGCCCAAGGCACCCCAAGTAAATATTCAAGGAGACTCAAGCGTCTAAGCTTGGGGATGCCCCGGAAGGCATCCCATCTTTCTTCAACAAGTATCAGTATATTTTCGTTCTCGTTTCGTTCATGTGATATGTGTGAATCTTGGAGTGTCTTTTGTGTTTATTTTTCACTTTTTCTTTTATGCACCATGCTGGTATGAGATAGTCCATGGTTGATTTATAGAATGCTTCATGTGCTTCACTTATGTCATTTGAAGTTTGGATTGCCTGTTTCTCTTCACATAGAAAACCGTTGTTTGTAGAATGCTCTTTTGCTTCACTTATACTTATTAGAGCATGGTATTTTGTAGAATGAATTAAACTCTCATGCTTCACTTATATCTATTTAGAGAGTCAAAAGGAACTGGTCAATTGCATGTTTAGTCATGAAATCCTACATAAAACTTATGGATCACTGAATATGATATGTTTGATTCCTTGCAATAGCTTTACAATATACAGATGGAATATGTGGGAGGTACTAGTAAATGGTTGTGTTTAGTAAGAATATTGGTGTTAAGGTTTGTGATTCCCCAAGCATGCATGTATTGTCTCTCGTTATGCTATGAAGTTGGAGCTTGATTTATTATTGATTGTCCTCCTCATGAGTGGCAGTCGGGGACGAGCGATGGTCTTTTCCTACCAATCTATCCCCCTAGGGGCATGTGTAGTAGTACTTTGCTTCGAGGGCTAATAAACTTTTGCAATAAGTATATGAGTTCTTTATGACTAATGTGAGTCCATGTATTATACACACTCTTACCTTTTCGCAATTTGCTAGCCTCTACGGTACCGTGCACTGCCCTTTTCTCACCTCGAGAGTCGGTGCAAACTTCGCAGGTGCATCCAAACCCCGTGATATGATACGCTCTATCACACATAAGCCTTATTATATCTTCCTCAAAACAGCCACCATACCTATCTATTATGGTTTTTCCATGGCCATTCCGAGATATATTGCCATGCAACTTCCACCGCTTCCGTTTGATGACTTGAGCATTCATTGTCATATTGCTTTGCATGATCATATAGCTGACATAGTAGTTGTGGCTCAGCCACCGTTCATCATTTCATACATGTTACGCTAGATCATTGCAGGTCATGGTACACTGCCAAAGGCATTCATATAGAGTCATATTTTGTTATAGGTATCGAGTTGTAATTTTTATTTCTTTTGAGTTATAAGTAAATAGAAGTGTGATGATGATCATCATTCATTTTTAGAGCAGTGCCCTAGTGAGGAAAGGATGATGGAGACTATGATTCCCCCACAAGTCGGGATGAGACTCCAGACAATGAGAGAAAAAGAAAAAGAAAAAAATAAGAGAAAAAAAAGAAAAAAGAAAAAAGAAAAGAAAGAAAAATAAAAAATATAAACAAAGAGAGAAGGGGCATTGTTAGTATCCTTTACCACATTTGTGCTTCAAAGTAGCACCATGTTTTTCATATGGAGAGTCTCCTATGTTGTCACTTTCATATACTAGTGGGAATTTTTCATTATAGGATTAGATGCACACCCACTTAGTTTTCATATTGAGCTTTCATACACTTATAGCTCTTAGTGCATTCGTTGCATGGCAATCCCTACTCCTCACGTTGATATCGATTGATGGGCATCTCCATAGCCCGTTGGTTAGCCGCGTCGTTGTGAGACTTTCTTACTTTTTGTCTTCTATATATTTACCCCTATCATCATACTCTATTCCACCCGTAGTGTTATATCCATGGCTTGCGCTCATCACTACTGCAGGATGCTGCTAACGCAACACTACGATCAGAGTCCCTTCGACGAAACTGTGTGCGATGCAATAATCGCAAACGGTGGTGTAAATAAACTGTCAAAAAGGTGCAAATCATTTGCGATGGAGGATGCATCGAACACGGTTCAGATTTTAGTTGCATGTGCGATGCAAGGCATACGGTTTAGTTCAATTAACTGTTTGCGATGAGGAGGAACAAAAGAAACGGGCAGCCAGATGAAGGTGTGTGCTATGTACAGCATACGGTTCACTCGGATGAACTGTTTGTGATTAGGCAACACAAAAGAAACAGTCAGCCAGATCAAGGTGTGTGCGATATACGGCATGCGGTTCACTCGAATGAACTGTTTGCATTGAGACAAGAGAACAGAAACGGTTCAACTTAACAAGATGCGTGTGATACGCGGCTAACAGGTTTGTAATCGGAAACGTGTGCGAAGGCCGATAACAACACAGACGATTGTTGCTAACAAGCTGTGTGTGTTGTGAGCAAACGATTGCTGGTATACAATTGTGAGTGATTGATCAAAACATCACCGACGGGTTCCATTGTTTAGTCCCTGTGTGATGTGATTTTCTTTGTCCGCACAACATCTACGCTCTGCCTACAGAGCATTAACATATATACTTAAAAGACAGCATTGCATAACCAAATTAAGCATACAATTACATAAGTGAGTACACACATAACATTTCCACACACCAAAGTAAGCAATTACGCGCATACTAAACTAGGAGAAACGGGGATCTAATCATCTACTTATTGTTGCGACGACGCTTGCCATTGTTCTACTTCCAGCTGGATCCCGGGCCGTTTTGGGGAAGGAGGCACTTCCTCATGTCAACGATCCGCCTGTACATGTCGTAGCTCGTGTACGCCTCCTTGGCCGCGTACACGACGTGAGCTTTGTCGAGTTTCTCCATCCAGGCCGAGTGCCAGGCACGTTTGTCCTTGTTTTACAAATCCTTCATGTCTCTATAGTAGGGGTCAATGATGGCCTCAGCGAGGTGAACCAGTGAGTCCTTCTCATGCTCCTTGCTGCCCCAGATCTTGTATTGGCCCTGGATGTCGACAAGATTCTGGCAGGCGATGCCCGAATTCTCGAGCGCCTTTACATCGTTGGTGATGCCCATCGTAGCGAACATGTAGTGGGGGCTGTTGGCAAACCTGGCGAAACGCCCGCAAGGCCTTGTTCCTTTGCAGTGGTTGCCAAAGCAGTTTACTCAAGATTACCTCTCAAACTACATGATTGGTGGGCATGCAAAGGTTAAAGTATTTCTACCAGAACACGATGATTATCTAGATGTTTTCATGAAGACCGTGGAGGATGGGCGGTCGGCCATCACAAGGGGTTGGACTAGAGTCGTGCGTGCCTTCTGCATGGAGGAGGGCACAATATGGGCATTCCGCTTCACCTTGTTCAGCAACCAAAATGTATTTCGCCTCTTTCTTTACCGTCTTTAATAGTATAAGTATACAGCTGTGGTTCATCATTCTTTATTTGGTTCTTATGTAATTCTTGAACATATGTACCTATGAATCGAATAACGCATTGGTTGTTTGAACCTGATGGATATGAATAAAGCTGTAGCATACATTCAAATTCAAATTCAAATCCGGTACAATTTGAAATAGCAGCAATTAAATTACGGTGAAATTACGCTCTGCAGGTCATTACGAGACACACGGTTGGTAAAACACAAACGTTTGCGATATACACCATAATCCGAGACGGTTCACAGAGAGGAAATGTGTGCAAGCATGCACACAGTTGCCGTTTGCAAAGCGTGTGCGGTGTCAGACAATATCACAAACGGTGCGGGCAAACTAAATGTTTGTGTTAGTTGCCTTATCGTACACGATTCGCAACCATGAACTGTTTCTGATGAAGTATGCATCGTAAATGTTGCACCGCAAAGTAGCGTGTGCGATAGTTGTTGTGTACGACGATGTTACGACGGTCCGATATTTCGTAATCCTGTCCGACACTCGTACGACGATTAGCTAATCTTCTTAATTAGTTATCGCATACGGTTTGCGAAAAGCGAATGTGTGTGATTGTATGCTTATCATACACGTTCTATAATAGTGAACCGTTTGTGATGGGCCGCGCATCATAAACGTAGCACCACAGTATACCGACTGCGATGGCAATGCGTGCACAAACAAGTAGGAGTGATGTAGGGTCCCTATCCCCGACGGTTTCTGGGTCGTGTGGGAAGTACCCCCCTGTCGCTGTCACTCACTAGGCGACGGTTCCAAATGCCATCACGAAAAGGGGTTAAAAACCGTTTGTATAGCATCGACGCGCTCTAGTGCATGTATTGCATGAGGGTTAAAAAAGCTGAAGCGCGTTAAAAAGTATGAACCAATTGCTCGGCTTGTCATCGGGGTTGTGCATGATAAATACTTTGTGTTAAGAAGACAGAGCATGACAAGACTATATGAATTTGTAGGGATAGCTTTCTTTAGCATTGATATTTTGAAAGACATGATTGTTTGTTGGGATGCCTGAATATTGATGTCTTTATGTCAAATTATAGACTATTTCTTAGAATCACTTATGTCTTAATATCCATGCCATGATTAGATATATGATCAAGTTTATGCTAGGTAGCATTCCACATCAAAAATTATCTTTTTATCATTTACCTACTCGAGGACGAGCAGGAATTAAGCTTGGGGATGCTGATACGTCTCCGTCGTATCTATAATTTTTGATTGCTTCATGCCAATATTATACAACTTTCACATACTTTTGGCAACATTTTATATGATTTATTGGACTAACTTATTGATCCAGTGCCCAGTGCCAGTTCCTGTTTTTGCATGTTTTTTGTATCGCAGAAAATCCATATCAAATGAAGTCCAAACGCGATAAAATTTTACGGAGAATTATTTCGGAATATATGTGATTTTTGGGAGTTGGAATCACCGCAAACGGAGGCCCACACAGCCCACAAGACATCAGGGCGCGCCCCAGGCCCCTGGCGCGTGGTGGTGGGTTGTGCCCTCCTCGAACGTCGGTTGGAGCTCTAATTCGGGCGCAAGGAAGCTTATATCCGAAAAATTGTGTTAAAATCTCAGCACAATCGGAGTTACGGATCTCCTGGAATATAAGAAACGGTTTTCGGCCAGATCTAGGGAACGCAAAACAGAAGAGAACAGAGAGGGAGATCCAATCTCGGAGGGGCTCCCGCCCCTCTGCCGCCATGGAGGCCATGGACCAGAGGGGGAACTCTCCTCCCATCTTGGGGGGGCAAGGAATAAGAAGAAGGAGGGGGCTCTCTCCCCCTCTCTCCCGGTGGCGCCAGAGTGCCGCCGGGGCAAGGATCGTGATGGCAACCTACACCAAAAATCTTGCTACCGTCAACACCAACTTTCTGCCCCTCTATGAAGCGATCTAACACCCCTTCTCCCTGCTGTAATCTCTACTTAAACATGGTGCTCAACTCCATATATTATTTCCCAATGATATTTGGCTATCCTATGATGTTTGAGTAGATCCGTTCTGTCCTATGGGTTAATCGTGATCTTGGTTGGTATGATTGTATATTTTTTTTATGTGCTGTCCTACGGTGCCCTCCGTCTCGCGCAAATGTGAGGGGCCCCCATTGTAGGGTGTTGCAATACATTCATGATTTGCTTATGGTGGGTTGCGAGAGTGACAGAAGCTTAAACCCGAGTAGGTGGGTTGTTGCTGGGATAAAGAGGACTCGATACTTAATGCTATGGTTGGGTTTCACGACCTTAATGATCTTTAGTAGTTGCGGATGCTTTCTAGGGGTCCAATCATAAGTGCATATGATCCAAGTAGAGAAAGTATGTTAGCTCATGCCTCTCCCTCATGTAAAATTGTAAGAATGATTACCGGTACTGGTTATCGATTACCTAGGGACAAATGACTTTCTTGTTGACAAAAGCTATTCACTTTTACTACCTTGAATTTTATTCGTAGTTTTATTCTCGCGAAGTACTCATAGTTTTATCCTTGCAAAATAGTTTCATACTTGTTTCCGGTAAAGTAAACGTCAAGTGTGCGTAGAGTTGTATCGGTAGTCGATAGAACTTGAGGGAATATTTGTTCTGCCTTTAGCTCCTCGTTGGGTTCGACACTCTTATTTATCGAAGAAGGCTACAAATGATCTCCTATACTTGTGGGTTATCAGGGTCCCGATGAGATATGTCTCCGATGTCCGTCCTTGAGCTTGGGTGCGAGTATTCTCTCATCGGCACAGGCGTCGAGCCTATCCTATAAAAGCTCCAAGGTGACATTTTGCAGCACCTCGACTAGAGTCCAGCACGACACCACCCGCTGTCAAAAGATGGGCGAAACCGACCTTCTTGCTTTCAACAGGATGCTGGACCAGATCCGAGATCTTAAGATCTCGGACGGGCAAATTCGACCCATGATCAGATCGGATTTAGATCCAGAGGTGTGGAATTTAACCGACATGCTATAAATAACTAGGACTAAATCCTATATACCCACTTAGTTGATTCACATTCACTCTAATCTGATTTTCTCAACATGCAACTATGTCAACTCACCATACTCACTACAAAAAAATACACTTCCGTGATGATACGTGTTTGTCATAGTAGGTCACGTTTTCTGTCATGCATGTACATCCATGACAATTTTATGACAGAATTAAGATAGTCATACCTGTGCTGTCGTAGAAGTGTTCCATGACATTACCAAAATTATCATCACGGAAGTGTCCACTTCCATGTGGATAAATCGCGCGTCACAGAAGTGCTTTCATCAAGGGTGACCGACACGTGGCATCCACCGTAACGGAACACAGTTAAGCTATCGGGTCTGGTTTTGGATCTGATAACCCGTTAACAGCCCCGACCAATGGGGATTTTCCACGTGTAAAATCATCTTTGGCTGGAGGAAACACGTGTCGGCTCACCGTTGGGACATATGTCATCCACTCATTGGACCCAAAGCGCCTATGATACGTCGACACGTGGCACGGCCCAACAGAGGCCCATTCCTGTGAAAAGGCCGGCCCGTTTGACTTGGTCAAAAGGTGGCCGGCCAGCCCACGGCAAGCCTGTTAACGGCTTGTTCGCATATAGCCCATTTACAGCCCGCTAACCCAGGGCCCGTTTACGGCCTATCCGAATTAGGCCCAGTATCGTCATCTGGGCCGTCCAATATAATTCCAGCCCGTTTTAACTTCCGGCCCAATTTTTTTAAATAATACATTTTTTAATTAATTTTCATAAATATTACGCTGGATAAAAAATTGTCAAAAATAATACACCGTCGGCCCGCTGCAGGCTGACTGGGCCTAGTCGGCCCACAGCAGGCCGATTGGACTCCAGTCGGCCTACAGCTGGCCGACTGGCCCCTGTCGGCCCACTATGGGCTGATTGGGTCCTGTCGGCCAACTGTAGGCCGACTGGAGCTAATTGGCTCGCTGTGGGCTAATTGTTTTTGCAAAAAAAGTAGGCATAAAAAATATATGTTTAAAAAATGTTAATTATGTAATTAAAAAATATTAAACATGTATAAAAAAATGTTCCTGATGTATACAAAAAATGTACAATATATATGCAAAAAGTTGACATAAAAAATATGTTTTAAAAAGTGTTAAGCATGTATTTAAAAATTGTTAAATGTGTGTATAAAAAATGTTTCTTATTTATACAAAAAATATAGAATGTGTATGAAAAAAAGTTGACACCAAAAAAATATGTTTGAAAAAAAATGTTAATCATGTATTTGAAAAAATGTTCCTTATCTATACAAAAAATATAGAATGTGTATGAAAAAAAGTTGACACCAAAAAAATATGTTTGAAAAAAATGTTAATCATGTATTTGAAAAAATGTTCAACGAGTACACAAAAATGTTTCATGTATTGGAATGAAAGGTTAAACGTGTATAAAAAAATGTTCCAGCTCCGGATCCGGTATGGGAGCATCCCGGACCTAAGTATGATTGGTTGCTCTTTTTGTATGGAACTGGAACATTTTTTTCAAACATATTTTTTTGGTGTCAACTTTTTTCATACACATTCTATATTTTTTGAATAGATAAGAAACATTTTTTATACACACATTTAACAATTTTTAATCATGTATTTGAAAAAATGTCAACTTTTCAAACATATTTTTTTGGTGTCAACTTCTTTTCATACACATTCTATATTTTTGTATAAATAAGGAACATTTGTTATACACACATTGAACAATTTTTAAATACATGCTTAACACTTTTTAAAACATATTTTTTATGTCAACTTTTTTGCATATATATTGTACATTTTTGTATACATCAGGAACATTTTTTATACACGTTTAACATTTTTTAATTACATAATTAACATTTTTTAAACATATTTTTTATGCCTACTTTTTTTGCAAAAACAATTAGCCCACAGCGAGCTATTAGCTCCAGTCGGCCCACAGTGAGCCGACAGGACCCAATCAGCCCACAGTGGGCCGACAGGGGCCAGTCGGCCAGCTGTAGGCCGACTGGAGTCCAATCAGCCTGCTGGGGGCCGACTAGGCCCAGTCGGCCTGCAGCGGGCTGACGGTGTATTATTTTTGAATTTTTTTACCCAGCGTAATATTTATGAAAATTAATAAAAAAATGTATTATTTAAAAAAATTAGCGGTAAAACTGGCCCGTAATGAACAGTGTATCACTTTATACCCATTGGCATGTGGTGAAACTGCCCGTAATGAATAGTGTATCACTTTATACCCATTAACGACCCATTATTCCGTTGGGCCGTTTCCAGCCCATGTTATCTTTCGGCCTTCTCAGGGCCCATTTATTCTTGGGCTCATTTCCAGCATTCGTTTATTTACGGCCCGTTACTATCATTTTCTGCCTGTGGGCCAAATTCAACCCGTGGTTACAGTCGGCCCGTTTGTGGCCCGCTAATACGTTGGGCCATTTTCATAGCGTCATCAAATACGACCGATTAATGACGACCCGTTATGGTCGGCCCATGAACGAACGATTTCAACTCTAGCCCATTTACGGCCATAATGTGGTCTGTTATTGGGCCATGTTTATCCAACCGATCATATGGCCCGTAGAAGGCCCATTGATGATACGGCCCGCAGAAGGCCCATTATGTCTACGGCACGTATAAGGCCCATTGTTTCTACGCCGCAGAAGGCGCATTGTTTCTACGACCCTTAGAAGGCGCATTGTTTCTACGGCCCGTAGGAGGCCCATGTTAACTACAGTAAATATGTAGCCCATGGTTATTGTGGCCTAGTTTTAAAAAATAGGTTATTGCGGCCACTAGCAAACCGTGGAAAAAGAACTGCACTGACTACAAGAAAACAAATAAGCAAGACAATAAGGAAATAAATAAGCAAGCAACTTACGCTAGGCTATCACGACTATTACACATATTACATCCACTGGGCATCAAAGTTCGCCACCAGTGCAAATATAGGGAACAAAGCAGCATATAAACGCCGCAGCAAAACAAGTCCAGAACTGAAACCACTTAAGAAGAGCTCAAGAAACAATATCCTGGGTACCCATAATGCTGGCAAGATACTTAGCAAGCTTATTAACTTTCTCTTGTTTGGCGCTTAAATCCTCCAGCACTTGCTGTTGCACCAGAAAGTATGCATCTGAATTTGCAGGGACTTCCTCAGTCCTTCGGCTTCCTGTCGCATAACATCTGATCGATGTCTTTCAACTTGAAGTTGAGACTCAAGAAGCCGAACTGATTCAGGCAGCGAGTTCGAAGAGCTGGTGCCAGCAGTAGTAGCCAGTAACTCGAACACTACATCAAGACAGGACTTTGGGGTTGTCTCAGTGTCTTCAATATAGTTTTTATCAGCTTTCTTGGAGACCAACAGGGATGTCTCACTATCTTGAACCTTATCTGCATTACTTCCTTTACCATTGCATAACGGGGTACTCTTCTCCAATATTTTATCCGCGTTCTAAAAGAGAAACAAACAAACACATCACAGGTTTACAATGTAGTATATGAAACTCATTTTGGTAAACCAGTTCAGTAGTAAGGTGGACAGGATAACAGCATGAAACAAACATATATCTATGTAGTATGGTCACTGTATGGTCTATATCATTCTAGTTTATGTTGCCAAATCAAGATAGATACAGTTCGAATCATATCTATTTAAGACAAAGCAGCATAGACAGAATATAAGTGTGGGAAACTACACAGCAATAACAACACTTGTAATGTGCATGGCATGAGAACATAACTGTTTATTCAATTGAAACTGAAATCAACATAGAGCAAGTTACAACAGCAAACACGTTAAAGAAACAGGTTTAAAACATACCTGTTGCGCCATTGGAGTTTCAATTGCATCCTTCAAATTTGAAATTAGTTGGTATGAGTAAATACAGTGATGCAAGAGCAAAGTAGTATGAACCATAGCTACGGAACCTGACCTGAGAACAATTCTTCTTCTGCTTTAAGCGTTGACTTGGGGTTCGGAGTGGTGGTCCTCGTGCTTTGGGCACTGCAGTTGCCTTACTAACTGCTCGTGTTTGGGTGCTCTGTGGTGGAGACGGTGTTGTGTCAACGGGAACTGGGTTACTATCTGCTGGGGTTGGGGTTAGAAGGGGTGTAGCTGGTTCTCTGTCCAACTGGGTAGGGGTACAATCTGCGTGAGTCTGGGTTATGTGTGGTGGGGCTGGTTCTTGGGCAAGTACAACCGTGGTTCTATCTCCATCGACAGGTAGCACGATCTTTTCTGAAGACCGTGTTTTTACTCCCACAGATACTGCCATCACCCCCTCCAATTGAAATGGCTGATAAACAAGAAAAGTAATTGAATGTACAGACATTGTAAGATAGACAGGTGCAATGGATAGTAGGGAAGAAAACAGGGCATGAAATAATTCACATTTATGTTGTCTAACCAAACAGAATAGCAGGACATAATTTCACATATATGATGGCTAATTAAACAGGATAGCATGACACAATTTCACATGTATGATGGCTAACTAAACAGGATAGAATGACATACTTCAAAATATGATGACTATGTAAACAGGATGACATGATATAACTATACGATGTGTCTATTAAAGTGGTTGGCATGCCATAAATCACAAACATGCCGTCGATGGAAACATGATGGCATGATATAATTCACGGATAGAATGACATAATTCAAAATATGATGACTATGTGAACAGGATGAGATGATATAACTATATTATGTCTTTAGAAAATGGGTTGGCATGCCATAATTCAGATACATGCTGTCTATGTAAACATCATGGCATGATATAATTCAAATATATGATTTATATACTAAGGAAGTGAGCAGAGGGCAATCGCATATATGATGTGTCAACTAAGGAGATGGCATTCAATATCGTGTATATGATGTAAAAACTAAGCATTGCAATACAACATATGCATGATATGAGTAATATAACCCTGCCAAGTTTGAGCATACACCTCAGGGGGATAATAGGACTGGTCATCTGCCTCTGAATCCTCCTCTGAAGAGCTATCTGTAACCAGCAAGATATCTGCTTCAGCAGGTAGCATTGTCTGCTCTGAAGACCTTGTTTTCACTCCAGATTTCTCCATCACCAATTCAAATGGCTGATGCACAGGAAGAGCAGTTGAATATACAAACATTGTCGACAAAAGCAATGAGAAATACAAAAAAAGGACGGCATGATATAATTCACATATATGACGCTTGGCTAAACAGCATGGCATTGCATAATTCACATATATAATGCCTTGCAACAAGATAGCATTGCATAATTCACATATATAATGTCTTGCAACAAGATGGCATTGCATAATTCACATATATGGTAATTAGACACTAAACAGGTGGCATTCACACAAAGCATGTCTAAACTAAGCAAATGACATAGCAATGCAAGATACCATACGCACGATATGAGCAACATAACCCTGCCAAGTTAGAGCATGCACCTCGGGGGGGGGAATAGGACTGGTCATCTGTCTCTGAATCCTCCTCTGAGGAGCTATCTGTAACCAGCAAGACATGCGCTTCGTCAGATAGCATTGTCTGCTCTGAAGACCTTGTTTCCACTCCAGATTTTTCCATGACCGTGCCGAATGGCTGATGCACAGGAAGAGTAATTGAATGTACTAAAATTGTTGACAAATTTAACACGTAATAAAAAATGATGTCATGATATAATTCACATATAAGATGACTGGCTAACCAGGGTGGCATTGCAAAATTCACATATATGATGCCTGGCTAAACAAGATGGCATTGCATGATTCACATATACGATAAAGAAACTAAACAGATGGCATTGACACAAAGCATGTCTAAACTAAGCAGATGACATCTTTGATGTATACAGTAAGCAATGCAAGGCACCATATGCATGATATTACCAACATCAGCATGCCAAGTTAGAGCGAAGACCTCATGGGGTAAATAGGAGTGGTCTTCTGCTTCTGAATCCCCCTCAGAACAGTTATCTTCCTCTTGATTACGATCCGAAATGGGTGGAGGGGGGCTGCCTTTGCGCCCACCATGGAGCGACGTCTGCATGAAATTTTATTGCCACGCAAGGCTCGTCTCTTTTGCTCTACATGTTCAGTTCCATTGTGTACAATAACTGACATGCATAGGAATAAAACATAGTGAGATTATGTAAGGAGTGCATGCACAAATCCAGAGTGATGGTAGCAAACTGTGGATAGACCCAAAACCAATGATAGCAGGCAGATAATAGCTTTAGTTAAAAAATACAGATAATGGCTCCTTTAATGTTTGTTTGCACCCAACATGAAACTCATAGTAGACACCCGAGATTAACCAGATAGTAGACAGATAGTACTGATTGCTGCCCCAATATGTACCCCACAACCATTTAAAAACTCAAGTTTCAGCATAAGTTTGGACCTGACTCGGAGTCTAATAGGTGAACACGACGATAAAGTAGCATGTCATCATATTAAGCGATGCATAACGTAAGCAGACACGGAAGAGTGCGACCTCTCTTGCGGACCCGTGTAGTCCTCAAGGTCATCTGCTCAGTTGATGATGGTAATGCAGTTGTCGTGGCTGCCGGCGGCGGGGAAGAAGATCTGAGGCGGCGAAAGACAGTCTGGAGAGCGGATCCCTGCTGTGGTGAACCCTTCCGTCGTTGGAGCAGCTGAGCTGGGGTGGAACACAGCACCGCAGGAGCAGGACAAACCACACAAGGTTTTCTTTGACACATATCTGTAACAGAAGTAATTGTGTAAGGGCTTGTTTGAATTTGAGGATTCTAACAATGCAGGGATAGGAAATAGACAGGAATAGGATAGGAATGCACGTGCAAAACAGAGAATTTAAAAACACAGGATTTCTGCCAATCTGGGTGTTTGGTTCACAAGAATTGGAAGATCACAGGATGCAAAGAAGCATGGTGAGATTAAGTCAAACCACAAGAAAATGTACGGTTATAATGCTATTATGCTACTATCTCTTAGTCTTGTGCTTCATGAATAGGAATTTGAAAAGGAGGACAAGTGGAAATTAAAATTCCTACGGTTTTTCTTTCAAGGAGACACTAAAGGAACAAATCCTACAGTTTTCCTTTGCTCCATTCCTTTGCACCAAATTCATGAAAAGTAGTACCATACGAAACTTTCCAATTCCTATGTTTTTCATTCACTTTTCCTTTCAAGCACTGGTGATTCTAGTAGGCAGGCTTGAGCAAGGAAAAGCCTACACTAAAAAATGTTTTTGTGCTACTTCTATTACTTTGGACCCAGGCCAGTGCCCTACTAGCTCAACTCCCAGGGCCATCGACAAATGCACAGCTCAAACGCGCAGAGATAAATAATTATGGCGTTCAAGAGAGTCCATCACGGATAGCTAAGTTGCCTGGTACCTCACTGCTTGTCATATAGTAGGATAAAATAATCGTATTCCCGTTACTCCATGTGCTCAGTGGACAATATATATAACATGTAGAATAAAAAAGATATGCAACAAGCGTACAACCTCTTTGGTGAAGCCATGTCGATCTCAGCGTGATTGGGTTGGCCGGTGAGGATGCTCCAACTGACTTGGCTATCGGAGGAGGGGAAGAAGATCTTAGGAATCTGGAGATGGAGCCCGAGGTACTGCTCCACTGTGATGGAGGGTTTCGTCGTTGGAGCAGCTCCGGTTAGTTGTACGACGCCAAGGTTGAAGCAGGACAAGAGAGACAACGTTAACCTGAGTGGAATTCTATTAGCATCTCCAATAGATGATGTAAAATACATAACCAAAAAGTGCTAGATGTAAAATACATCAGCCACTCATCTCTGAACTTAACAGTTGAAACTGAATTTAACTGTCGAAACTAAACTTGACCGTCGAAACTGAATTTTGCTGTCGAAACTGAATTTTACTGTCGAAACTGAACGCACTAGAGGTGAGGCTACACATCAGTCGACTGACTTTTTCATCTCTGTCAGTCGATTTTGCAGCCGTTGGATACGAAATCAAGGGCCTGCAGTTCATCTTCAACCTCCATCCCCCGGAGCCACCAGCCACCACCGGCCAAATAGCCGCCCGCAGCCGGCAGTGCGCCGCCCCACCCACCTCGAAAACACTCCCCACCGTCGGTCCGCCGCCGCCTCGGCCATCCCTCTAGCCCCCCCCCCGCATGCCGAGCTTTTTCTCCGGCGATCCCCACGCCACCGCCCCACCACCGCCGGCGACCACCGCCCCCACCCTGAACCCTAAGATAGATAGTGGGGTACCTCTCCAGCGAGCCCCCCTCCCCGCTGCGGCTGGTTCTTCCTTAACTCCGGCGAGCCCCCCCCCCTTGAAAATTGACTGACCCAAAAGTCGATTCAGTCGACTGAAGTGTAGCTAAATTAGAGCAGCATCACAAGCAAGAGCAAGAGCGAGAGCAGCAGCGCGAGGAAGAGCACGAGCAAGAGCAGACAAGGCAGGGGACCGAGAGCAAGAGCAGAGCAGCAGCGCGAGCAAGAGCTAAAGCAGTAGTAGCTCCTACTGATGTGGACGTCGCCGCCGAGGGAGCGACATCGTGGAGGAAGTGGCCGGCGACGCCGCCGTGGATGGAGCCGCGCCGTGTCGGCTCGGGACCGAGCACCAGCTGCACCGTGAGATCGAATCAAGAAGAAAATGCGGTGATTAGTGTACAACCTCTTTGGTGGCGCCGATTAGGCCGCAGCTTCATCCGAGGAAATGGTGATGATGATGCTCTTCCGGTGGTGCAGGTGAAGACGGTGGTGTGGGAATGGAGGTGGCGCAAAAGACTAGGGGAACGTCGGGGCAGCTCCTTTGAGGTGGAGGACGGGGTGGCTGAACCGGTGGGACGACCAGATCGACGATGGATCCTCATCCGGTACGGTGGATGAGGGACGTCGAGGTGTTGCTGTGGACGACGTCATCGGGAAGAGGCTCCGGCTGGGTGGCGGACGGAGGAGGTTGTGGGGCTTCGCAGGTTTTCTCGGCCTCGGTGTACGAATGAGTGGGTGGATGGGATGGGAGTGGGGAACCATGGCTTAGGGACGTGCTTGTCCAAAATGTGGGGTAAGTTATGAAAGTACCCCCACCGATTTGAGGCGGTTCTTTCGGTTCAGGGGTATCACGGCATTTCGCGTGTTGGGATTTCATAGGAGGTGGGAGTTTTCGCGCGCGTTGTAATTTTGTAATAGCAAGGCGCGGGTTGAGATGGAGGGAGTTGTCGGAGCACAACGAGACAAAGATTTATCTTAAATATTTCGGGGTTACATGGCGCGGGTTGAAGAGGCGGGAGTTTCGCAGCACGATAGACAGAGATGCTAGCTTGAAATTTCGGCATAACAAGGCGCGGCTTGAAATTTCGGGAGAACAAGCTTAACGTGTACCAAAAAAAGACAATTTAGACTAGTATGATATACTACGTACAATGTGTTTAACACGCACAACACACACACAACACCATTTAGACTAGTAAGGTACACGTGCATTGCACGCATGAGATTTGGCAACCAAATTATGAATAAATACCACATTATAGCATGTAAGCTTTGAGTCATATATGCATGATGTAGATGTTCGTTTAATTCTTATAGTTCATTTCATTCAAAATCATCTAGTTTTTATAAGAAAGCTAATCTATTTTAAGATTCATGGAATTGTGCGTTGTAAGGCATAAAGTAAAAACAAATCATGTAGAAAAACATTTGGGCAATTCTGATACGGAAGATTCTAGAACAAAGAAGAAGTGCTTGTGTTTTGAGGTTTGTGCATTATGCTTAAGTTCAACCATAGAGTCTTCTAGATTGTACATGTGGCAAAATCTGGTGGAATCTAGATGATATCCAACGGCCAGTAGTGCTCAAATTTGCCAGCTCTGCACCATCGGATTGGCCTCATCCAACGACCATCTTTCAAAGTTAAAGTTATCCGCACACTATATAAAAATATAAAATATAATATATATATAGGGGTATAGATATAGATATGTGATGCGAAAGCCACCCATCATCTCCAATTAGAATAGTGTGTCCATGCACGGATGCAATGTGGCCAAACGATGTCTGCCATCGGTATCTCAAATTCAAACCAGTCTGACCTTGTTCAATGTGTATACATTACAACATGCTCGTTTCCAAACCACACCGCGCAGATCTCCGTTATATTCATGCATGCATGGGTTTCAAACATCATGATCTCTTATTCAAATATTTGAATTCAACTTTACATTGATTATGACCTCACCTAGTCTTTTACACCCACACATTGGTCTTCTCTTTATAATTGTACCACTAACTTTCTCTCGTGCATGCATGCACACACACTACCAGTCGGCATTATCCATCGCACACATGCAATCTTTTTCTTCAGGTCGGTCTCCCATGAAGGCACACACACACACATCCCCCTCTCCATCATATCGGGCATTCTTTATCTCTCACGTGCATGCGCAACGATCGATGTTCCTCTATGTGTGTGTGTATATAGCTAGGTCTTTCATAGTTTTCCACATAAACCGATCAATCTATATATCTAGTGAGGTCTCACCCTCTTTCCCACGTCCACATCGATCAATCTATACCTCTCTATATAGGATTACATATATAGCTAATACACCCACATTAATTATATATCCAACGCCCCCCTCTCATCATCCATGCCTTCCGCTTCATCTCTCAGACGCGCGCACAATGGCGAAGACAGGGGCAGCAAGGGCCCTGCCCCCCTAACATCACTATATATCGAGGCTAATATGAATGTGATCATTAGACAATTGCTGGTAAAAATGGTTTAAGTTGATGAATTGGCCCTCCTCGTAAAGGATTAGCAATGCTTGGCCCCCTAGCTCATGGGACATTTTTCATGGCTCCGCCACTGCGCGCAACAGCGCACGTTCTCGCCCCCTCTCTCTAAATATCGATCTCGCAGTTGTGCACTCCTTCATAGTCTCCCTCCACTCGGCCCCTCGCACCATCTTCTAGCCCCCACCGGATTTTGCCACATGTACAATCTAGCAGACTCCATGGTTGAACTTAAGCATAATGCACAAATCTCAAAACAACAGTGGTTCTCCTTTGTTCTAGAATCTTCCGTATCATAACTGCCCAAACTTTTTTTCTAGTTGAATTGCCATTATTTGTTTTTACTTTATGCTTTACAACGCACAATTCCATGAATCATAAAATAGATTAAGGGCTTCTTTGATTCAAAGGATTCTCAAAGGAATTTTGGAGGATTCTAATCCTTAGGAATTTTTCCTATCTTGGTTGTTTGATTCGTAGGATTGTAAACCATAGGAATTTTTCCATATGATTCATTTGCACTAGATTTCATAGGAAACATCCCATCCACTCAAACCTCTTTGAAAGAATTCTGCATTTTTTCTATGCACAATCAAACACTCGTACAATCCTGTAGGATTCAAGACGACATTCCACTCTAATCCCATGTTCTTCCTATTCCCGCGTTTTGGAAATCCTACGAATCAAAGAGGCCCTAGGTTTTTTATAAAAACTAATTGATTTTGAATGAGATGAACTATAAGAATTAAACGAAGGTCTACATCAGGCATATATGACTCAGATCTTACATGCTATAGTGTGGTATTTATTCATAATTTGGTTACAAAATCTGACGCGTGCAATGCACGTGTACCTTACTAGTACTTCGAGTATGTGCAAAACACAATGGCACGCTACACAGTGTCTCTCTTACAGTTCATGAAGCCACGTGGCACATGTGGAGGCGTTGTCGCGACATCCTTGTGTGGATTGATCACAGTGACGTGCTGCTGGTTCCAGAAGAATGTACTCGTCCTCCCTGAGCCACACTGGCGGTACATGCACGAAGCGAAGATGTGCACGCACGCCACGCACGCACTCATTCCCTCGCACGCACACGCGGGTACACGGGCGGACGCAATTTTGTACCAAGATCCACCCCATGTGATAATTTGACGCGTGTAAAGTCCTTCACTTCATTGATGGTCAATTAATACAGCGCATGCAAATTGAGTGGACGTGAGGGCGGAAGAAAGACATTACTACTCCACTGCGCGCATGCGAGTAGTTAAATCATGGGTTGCTAGTAGTACTTCCATTGGTCTCCTTCGTATTTTGTGCCAATTTTTGACAGTAACATAATATTTACGCATCTGAGCAGTGTAGTCTACTTGAAATTTATGTTCCACTAAACTCATCGGGAGCCGTTTCGGGCCTCGAAACCAAAACCCATCAATTTATCTTTACCTTGTTCCCATCACATTCGAAAGTACTAGTGCTACAATTAAGTGCAAGCCTGCTCACACCTACTAGTACGTACCAAACCTGAACGTGTTCCCACTATGCAGGTATTAGTACTAGTGCTAGTACTTAGGTTATAAAAAGGGGAACTACCTAACCGAAAATTACTCTACCTTTCCTCCTCATAAGTGCTTCTTCTTCGTCCGTCCTTGCCATGTCCGGTGCGCAGAGCTCTAGGTCGAGAACTACTCGTAACAAGGGAGCGGCAACCAAGGCTGCGGAAAAAAAGAGAGGGCTCGCCGCCACGCAGAGACCTCGAAAGATCTCTCACGGGCTGGCGATGGCTCCCAGGAGCGCCCTAGCCGCGGAGGCGAACATGCCGAGCTGGCGGCGCTGGAGTCGTTATCCCTCGACGGCATGCCCGATCAGCTCAATAAGCACCTCAATAAGCAGAAGGAGTTCATCCACGGCTTGGTGGAGCTGCTGAAGGAGAGCCTCGACGACATGCCCGCTGAGCTCAATAAGCAGGGGGAGTTGACCGCCGGCTTGGTGATGCTGCTGAAGAAGAGCATTGCCTCGGAGAAGAAGGCGACCGGCAAATCCTGCAACTTCAGGAGGACAAGGCGAAGCTATGCCATGAGCTCGACCTATTGAAGGAGGAGAACGCCGGCTGGAAGAAGCTGCATGAGAGTAGTAGTTCCTCGATGAATATGATGCAGGCCCTCATCATGGAACAGAAGGAGAAGTTGGCGAAGCTCCGCATCGAGCACCCGACTGCTGTCAAGGTACGTAATGCGGCCGTGGAACAGATGATGAAGGCTCGCGTCGAGAAATCCCGCGTCATGGACAGAATGAAGAAGATGGCGGAGGAGACGCGCAAGGAGATGGAGGTCGTGGAGGCGATGAAGAAACAGTTACGACTCCGCGGCGAATTAGATCATTTGGGGTGATAATCTTCCTTCTTCTTTTGCTCCTGTGTTTCTTCTTTTGCTTCGGGTGTTTCGCCGAACGTGTCACGTTCTCTGCGAGGCATGAATAGAACAATGCTAACAATGAGATGACTAGCAAATTAGATCATTTTTATCGCCATATGGCACTGGGCTGCCGTATTTCGTGCTCCTATGTCGTAGTACTACACCAGTAGAAAACTTGAGTATACCACACGGTTCTTTGCTCCTCCTCAGGCCGTCGGCACATTTATACGAGCAGTCAAATCACAAGGCCCCGCCTTCCAGCAGTAATGAGCCGTCAAATCACAAAGGCCCTCGCCTCTCGTGAAAAGGACCAAGCTAGACTACGCCACCCTCTAGCCTTTTAATGTACAGTAGTGGATTGCGCCATGGAGCAAAACTAACAAGATGAAATTAAAGAAAAAATGTGGTACATATAGAGAGCGCTCGTCGCCAAATTATGCATATACTATATGACACTACCCACTATGAAGGTACTAGTAACATAGACTAGTAACTAGTCTATGTTACTCTCCACTATGACCAGCCAAAGTTGAGGCGCGGATACCAACAAGGGCATGGTTGTGTCTATACTTGGACAACTCACTTGACTGCATGCGCACCAGACAGATGAAGCTCGTGTCGTGTTGGTGCTGTGTGCGGCCCACACATTAACCAAAACCTCGCGCCTCCATCTTAGCCTCCGCGTTTTAAACCTCTCAATCTCAAGGCCAAGGAGCAACGTGAAACCTATGATAGAGCCAATCGGATGGTTGAGAACACTACAATTCGTAGCTACAGATGCATGTGTGAGAGAGGACAAGTGCGTGCGTGCACCTCTTCTCAGAGTACAAGTGTATGTGGGTGGCATCGACCTAGGGAGCAGTGATGGTGTGTGCGAGAAGTCCCGAGAGATAGGTGTAATGCGTCTAAAAAAGACTAGTCTATAGCTCCCCATGAGGCTATTCCTGTCGAACGCCAAGCGTAAGATATGTATCCGACGATGCCAGTTTTTGCACGTACACAGCAGTAGAAAAGAACTAGTACCATGGCATATGCTACACCATAGCTGAGAAAACGTGCCGACGTTACACCATTCGGGAATAGTGCCGCACTTCGAAACTAGAACCGTCAATAAATTTTGAGCGCGTCACGTCACATTCCAAATTACTACTACTACCACGCTATATTTAATTGCAAACCTGTTCACACCGATCACAACCTAAACGGTTTCCCACTTAGGAGCGTATTAGTAGTACTCGGTTATAAATACTACTATGCTAAGATGACATCCACAAAAAACAATCAAGTCAATCAAGCCATGGCCAGCGTGAGTTCTGAGTCGAGAGATTTCCACCAGGGAGAGGTGAGCATGGAAGAGGAAGCACGAGAGATGTCCCGCCTCGCTGCGAAACTAGCCGACATGTCCAGCCGCGCAGCAGTAGCAACACAGAGGTCCCGCCGCACCGCCGAAGCAGCACGGAGGTCCCGTCGCGCCGTTGATGTAGCCGACTGGTCCGGCCACGCCGCGGAAGCAGCAGAGATGTCCCGCCGCGCCGCCGAAGCAGCAGGGAGGTCCCGCCGCGCCGCGGCAGCCTAGGAAAATTTCTCGCGGGCAGGTGAGGACTCTTACAGGCGCATGCATGCGATGGTCCATAGCCAGATGGATCAGATCTCCGGCTGGGCGAGGTTGCAGGACGAGGCTACCGGCGTCATCCGGCAACTAGGGCAGGGCAATGCGAAGCTCCGGGGCGAGCGCAACCTGCTGAGGGCGAAGATCGCCGGAAGGGCGAAGCAGGAGGAGGAGACCGCTGCCTTGTTGTAGAGGACGGGCGTCATCATCAAGAAACTTATGGACGAGAATGCCATGCTCCGCATCGAGCGCAACAGGCTGGTGGAGGAATCCATGGATGCTGCCAAGTAGTGTATTAAGGACATGAAACTGATGAAAGAGATCATCGCCCGCCGCGAGAACTAGTCTCCGCGACCTGCAGCGCATAAAGAAAGTAGAGATCAGCGAGCCAGATCGTTGTATGCGTCTTCCTTCTTCTTTTGCCATTGTGTATTTCGGGCGTAGCCGCATGTGGCTTTTTTTAATTACCTTCCTAATTATGTAAGACAATTATTATCCACTCTCGTCATCCTTATATATATTCATCAGTCTTGCTATAAGTCGCAGTAGATGCTATATAGGTCCGTCGGATCTTACATCAAGATCCGTGCAAAATTTTCTTTTCAGATTTTCTTTTTTCTCTCTTAAATCTCAGTCAAGTGAGACATTGCTACGCCATTAAACAAAGGCTCGGGCGCCATTAATGGAGACCTTGGGAGAGAGGTGGACGGCAGGTGGAGCTCAAATGGCTCTCCTCCTGACAAGCATGCGCAGGGGTCTGATCGCACGCCTCCCGTACTCAAATAGCTACCCTGCACGGCGCCTCCTAGCTAATAAAAAAAGGGACATGTGGCAGCACGTAAATGGTAAATAGAACACCCACGGTTTCAATAATACTTGTGTTTCCGATTGTAACGTGACAGCACTTGTTCCAAAATGACTTTGTTGATTTTTAATGTGTGCGCCTTCGCAAATCAGACAACAAAATTACCACAGCATGTTGGTGCCATGTCATGACACCAAGCCAAGTTTCATGATTTTCATGCGTGTTTCGGATTTACAGGAAATAAAAAACCAAGTTTCTCAATGTTTCCAGCCGAGCCATGACGCCCAAATGTTTGAATTTCATTCCCATTTCTGGCATGGGACCTAGAAATTTACCCGAGGACACACATGTGATTTTTCAACCAGCTTTGGTGCACTGGAGCATGTGCTTGTATTTAAAATTTGAATTATGCACACAAAGGTGACACGTTTGCTCTCAGAACCACGAGCCTTCTTGAGAGAAGCTCCGGTTTGCAAGAAACTTATACCAAAACTTGTTCCTATTCTGCAAAAAAAATTAACACAGCATGGTAGTACCATGACATGACACCATGCCAAGTTTCATGATTTTCAGGCGTGTTTTGGATTTACAAGAATTTCAAAACTACGCTTCTCAATGTTATCGGCCGAACCACGATGCCCAGATGTTTGAATTTCATTCCCATTTCTTGCATGGGACCTAGAAATTCACCCGAGGACACACATGTGATTTTTCAATCAACTTTGGTGCACGGGAGCATGTGCTTGTAGTTCAAATTGGAATTATGCACATTAAATGACCAGAAACTCAATTAATGTATAAAAAAGGCCAAACGAACCCGAAATAATTCCAAAATTTAACAGGGCACTCATATAGTTCTATGTTGCCTCTGTAAAGAAAATCTGGGGGGAGGCAGCGTATATTGTTTCGCACACAAAGGTATAAAGAAATAAAGAAATAAAGAAATTAGCATACCTATTTAATTCTTGGGTTCTTATTATTTATGCCACTAGTTGTGTATCGCTACTCAGTTTTGCCATTAGAAGTTACAACTACTCAAAAAATGCCATCGATCCGTGAGATGCCTGCTCAAAAATGCAATTAGATATCTAAAAAATGCCATCGTTAAGTTAGATGTTTGCTCAGAAATGCCATTAGACATTGTTATTTTCACGTCAAACCCGTTGACCTGTTACATGACAAAAATAAGTCGATTCTCACAATGATAAGTTCATGGTGTTCAGCACAACACACCCCTCAAATAAAACTAAGCACCCTGGAATTCAAAACTAAGCACCCTGAAATTCTTTGACAACTAAACTGCTGGCTATATGATGTTGGCCATATATATTGTACGTATAATAATGTGAAGAAACGAGTGGTAGTACTATACCAACTAAAAGATGAAATGTACGAAATATAACGAGAAGAAACATAACATAGTTCTGCTGGGGGCTCAGCACAACCCACCCCTCAAATTAAACTAAGCACACCTGAAATTAAACTATGCAACTAATCCGGTAGACACTGCATTAGAACCACCATGAGCAGCGACACTGCCACCTTACTCGGAGTCCTCGTCCACGTCCTCGACTTCATCCTTGTCCCTCTTCCTCTTGGCCGATACTTCTTTGCTTGAACCGCACACTTGGCTCTTGCTCTTCATCCAACCCTTGTAGATATTGAAACAAAGGTAGCCATCCATTGCAGCGTAGTGGATGTGGTCTATATCTAGTACATTCCACTGCCATGCATGACGATGAAACGTGTATGGAGGTTTCTCTAGTTTACCATACGAATGATGAACCATGGCTCCTGCCAGGGTCAGCATTGAAGGCTGACCACGGGAGGGCAGCAGCCGATTCTTCTGGAGGTCAAAGGGGTTGCCTACAACGAGGCCTATCCAACCCAGGACTCTTTTCTCGTTCGTAAAGTCTACAGTAACAAATTTGACTAGGCTGCCCTTGAGGAAGTTCTTAAATTCCTCGCACTCAACGTCGGCATGGCATATGTGGTAAACCAAGCATAAGTCATGCACGCAAACCTGGATCACGGCAGGCTTCTTCTTCTCTTCCTCCTTTAGATCCTTCTCTTGTCCCATGATTGTGGTGTACTCAACATCTAGCCCAGCGACCCCCTCATCATTTGAGTTTTCAAACATGCGACTGAAGCGAGCAAGGCATCCTTTCACCGTCGCGGAAGAACGGGTGTAGATGACGTCGAACTCATCGCCGGTGATGGTTCTAACCTTGTCTCACCGCCGATCATGGAGATTTGGGACACCATGAATTTGGGAGGAGGGTTAAGATTAGTGGAACTGCCGTAATGTGAAAGGACGGGACGACTAGGAGCGAACTGCCGTAATGTTAAAGGATGTCCGGGGACGAGTAGGAGCGAACTGCCAGCGGGTTTTCGATTAAAATGCTGAGTGGGGCGTGCGAACGGCAGGGTAGTGGCTTGCCTGCTGGATAAATGGATTCATGCACAGTGCTATGGGGGCCCAATTAGATGTCATGTCTACTCGACGCCCTATTAAATGGCTTTCGATGTCATGTCAAGCATAGGGAAAATTACAGGTGATACAAAGCTTTCCATTCTCCCATGATACGGGCTTCTGAGAGCCCTTGGATCTGAGATCGAACGGCCGCATGCTATATCATGGTCGCGTCGCCTACCACGACCGTCGCCTCGCTCGCGCGGTCGCGCCCTTGGAGATTTAACACGGTGCGTTAGGCTATCTGATGTTGGCATGTCATACATAGTCATCACTTAGTCACTCGTACTACAACAAGGTTAGCTATAAGAGTATTTTTTACTTCTCTCTATTTCTTTGTTCGTAGTATTTATTGCATTTGCCAAGGAGCGACCTCTTTCAATAAAATGGTGCTTAGATGAGGTGCTAAGGGCATTATATGGCTTAGCAATCAAGTCCCCAATGCATAGGTGCTTAGTTTTTTGTTGCTAAGTTTGCTTCATTTATTTTACTATAGACTCAAAATTGTCTTTTCACTTAGGTACACGTGCTTAGCACCGTTTCTTCCTTGGGTCACCAAACTAGTCTCTCTCTTCTTAATTAACTTGCCACATCAGACTTTATGCCTATGTGGCAAGCTTAGCACCTGTAGGAGCAAGTAAGTACTCCATCCGTTCCCAAATAGATGACTCAACTTTGTACTAACTTAACTTTAAGTTAGTACAAAGTCTTAACTTTAAGTTAGTACAAAGTTGGGTCATCTATTTTGGAATGGAGGGAGTACAATAGTGGGCTATAAGCCCGCTTTACATGGCATTTTTGCATATGTGGAGGAAAGAGGCAAGGAAAAAGTGGAGGAGTGGGCTCTCATGCAAAAGCCAGCCTCTACATGGTGGAGCATTGGGAGAGGTACCTGTATAGAGGTGGTCAGGAATCGGGAGACTCACGCTGGTCGTAGCGCTGCAGTAAAAATGACAATGGCAAGTAAAATCATGTGGCCCCACCTGTCCAGCAGTAACTCGTTGTCAAATCACACAGCCCTACGTTTTCAGCAGCCCACTCCCTCATCTTCTCGCGTCTTTGTCGAACCGACTAGCCGGAACTGCCCCGCCTACCGTGCAGGAAAAGCCCCGCCCTCGACTTTTAAATAGTACAGTACACTAATTTTGTATCCATGGATTGTGCCATGGAGCAAAGCCTCAAGAAAACGATGGTACACATGTACGGAGTATACAGCACGCCCGTCGCGTTCGCGTCGCACCCTAGACGGTCGGTCGGTCTGGCACACTGCTCTTCGAATGGAACGCGCGTCATATTGCGTTTGCACACACATGTGGGACCGCAATTGAGAACCGACCATAGGCACACTCCCCGGCCCCGCAGGTCGGGTGAATTAATAGAAGAGAGAGACGAGCGATAGTACTACTAGAGAAGTGTTGTAGGAGTACATACGTTGGTACCTGGACGATCCCTGCAAGACACGGAAGATCAGTTCGTCCATGCATGTGACCAGACTCCAGCAGACATGCCTGGATTGGCTATCGTCTACATATCGTGTAGGCTATGTTGTACAGGGCTGTAGTTCTGGTGAGAAATCTAAAAAAAGGTTTCTTGTCATCTCGCAAAATTAGGTGTGATGTGCTTCGGATCACTACGAGGGTTAAACAGCGACAACTGAGTTGGGCTAGTCATTGGGGGCACATGCACGAAGACTACTCGACTGCCATCTAGGTCAAGCCGGCTATGTTAATTAGGACATCTATCGACGGACCCCTTTTCTATGAGTTTATCTTTAATTTGAGCTTTGATCCTCGTCTAGTTTGTCCGTCGGGATTCATCTTGTCTCCTTTGGGCAGTGAGGTTATGATTTCTTGTCATGTGGCATTTTTCGTGTTATATGTTATAATCCGGTGCTTCAGATCAAAATGACGACAACTTGGCCTCCGGGGCACGTGCATGATGACTTCT
The DNA here is from genome assembly GCF_018294505.1 of Triticum aestivum. Lineage (NCBI taxonomy): Eukaryota > Viridiplantae > Streptophyta > Magnoliopsida > Poales > Poaceae > Triticum > Triticum aestivum. The sequence goes on along the minus strand of NC_057808.1, from coordinate 387,418,021 downwards.
CGACAGTCATTGTCGAGGTCAAGCCGGCTCCGGCCGGTAGACAAAAGAAAAATAGTACTCCAGTATATAGGTAGGAGCCTCCGCGTTTGCTTGCTAGTGTTGCTCTCTTCACACTGTCTCGTCCTCTCCAGATCTAAACACGACAGCGGTGGCCACACTCTCTCTCTCTCTGCTCATCGCTGGTCACAGATCCAGCTGGATCCTCTGCGCCGGGGAAGGTGAGAAGGTGCAACATTCACGCGATCGTCCTCGGCGACGGCTCTTACCCACTGCTGGCGCGTCCCGATCAGCATGCCTTGCCGTCCTCTCCCAAGCATCGCTGGCGAGGGAGGGCCTCCCACCCCTTCTTCCTGGCTGCCATAGTGTGGGCAGATCCGGCCTCCCGCCGCCCACCTAGCGACATCCCGGCGACCCTCAGGTATAACTTCCTTAGAAACTGGCCTTGCTCTACTTCCTGAGCTCCTAACATCGCTGCATTTGTATCTTTTACTATTTCTCAGGCCCCCTCGTAGATAGGATCGACCAGCTGTTCGAGAACCACCTAATTTTTTTACTGTTAAGAGGTAAAACTAGTTCATGCACTCGAATCTAGTACTACTTGGTTCAAACAAGGAAGAAAGGGGGTGGGGGTGGGGGAAGATTTGTTACCTGAATCTAGGACTTGGTCGAAAGAGGAAATAATGGGGGCTATCCAACTGGTCTCTAGGTCTAATAGGGAAATAAAGGGAACGCAGTACAAACTCAATATAAACCTGACCTATTGGCTGAAAAAGGAAAGAAAGTGGGGACTGGGGGACAAGTCAACAGGGTAAGTCCAGCACTAGATTTGCTAGCCTCACACAGTATAAGGTGGCTATATACCGAACAAAAATGGGACCAACCCAGATATCCTCTTCTGATGTTTGTTGCCCCGAGCTGCTCTTATGTAATGCCACTGGTAAAATGTAGCAGTCGCACTGTTAAAAGTAAGGACACGTTAAACCAATGTTGTTTTCAATGTAATGCCTCCAGTAATATGAATCAATGGAACTTTTTTCATGACCTACTAAATTTCCCATTAAGATAAGTTGCTTCTTTTCGTTAGAGATGAAACTGTCCTGGTCTGCATACTCTCCCGTGCCTAAATACCGACTCTGTAGCAGCTGTTAATGTAATGTTGCTGGTAAAATGAAGCAATGGGACCATTAAAGTAATGTCGTATTTAACGGTTGTCATAGTTAATCCTAATGCCCACACTAATATCTAGCAATGCTGCTAGAAATTGCTACTGTCCTTGTACGATTGCCATTCAGATAAGGAACATGCTTTTTTTTCATTTGATGCATGTTTGATCACTTGTTAGTCACCCTCCTTTCCACCTTTTTTGTGCAAACAGAGATATACATTTCACGCTTGATCTTAGTTGAACTGCACAAAGATATCCAAATTATAGTTGAACATTCCAGGAGCTTCACGACCAACCTTGATGTTGCTCAATTTATTGCAACTAATGAAGAAGAAGCTCTGTGGGTTTCGTTTTCTGATGGAAATGGTACTGGGGCTGGAGCCCTTTTCTTAAAAGAAGAAGAAGAAGCTGCTAGCTCATGGGACATTGCTTCATTTTAGGTGAACTGCACCAAAAGGTCCCATGAATTGAATCATCCATGTTGGTGACCGGTGTCATCCCTTCTATGATGGCGTTGACAGCAGATATGGTTCCCATCACGAGGTATGTTCCTTTTTGGTCTGACCGTTTGCCAAAGATCCTGCATGTTGATCCTGCTCTTGTGCTACTATTTGGGCACTGCCATGATAAAGCAGTAATGTTATTATTTTGCACCTTAATCTGGTGGCACTATTAATTTGAGGCAATGTTTTGGCACCGCTAGTGCCACTGTTTTTTTATATATCGAAAGAGGGGGTTCCCTCCGATTTCATTAAAGAAACCCAACCATAGAGAACCATTATCCGACAACATCTCGGTGTAAACGGGCAGTTATGCAACTACTACTAGAATGGACTAAGTACTAGCAGGAGACAAGTTCGCCACATAAGCTAGGCAGGTAGGGGACGCAGCACCAACTCGACCAAGTTTGGATTACAACCCAAATGCTACCACAGAAACATCAGGGGGAAGATAGGGACTGAAAGAGCGAGCTTCAGCATCCCAGTCTAAGCACCCCCGGCCTTCATCCTTGCGACACACGGTACACCTCATTTGCCACCTGCTCGACCCTAGTGTCACTGATAAAATGAAGTAATAATACAGTTAAAATAGAGCGAGTGCCCTCTCTGTCATTTCATTTCCAATGTAGATAAAGAAAGTTCTTCTCTTTGTTAATGTATGTTTCATCAACTAGTCCCATTGTTAATGTTTAAGCATTTCTGCAAACTGGGGTGCTTAATTTTTGTTGATCTGCACAAAAATAGAGATTTGAATGTCTCAAGGCCCCTCCTTGTACTATCGCTGTACACTGATGTTCATCACTGGCTGGAGGTGTATTGGGGAGACTTGGGATGATTTCCAGTATGAGGCGTAGCGTACCGGATGAGGCGTCACAGGGCCCATCTCGCCCTCGCAGCATGGCATACTATGATACTATCGCAATATTTTCTTCTATTTATTTTGCGTGTTTCATCAACTAGTGCCACTATAATGTAATCACACTTTTTCATTATTTGTGGAAACAGGGTTATTTAGCTGCATTTTGGTGGAACTGCACAAATGTACGGATGGAACCGGCATATATCCAGAGTGCGAGGTGTGCCAAGTAAAAATTACCGACACCAACCATGCTCCATGCACGCATTGGCATCCACCACCACCAGTGGGATGTGTGGCGCTCTCTGTGGACGGATCTTTCTCGGCAGCAAATCCTCTAACCAAATACTAGTAGCTTATATTGGCAGTTTCTAGGGAGTACTCTTTTCTAAAAGAAGCACCAATCTATTTTTCTTTATTTGTACATAGTGTCACAACTTTGACCCAAAGGTCCAGAGCTATTTAAGGGTGATTGGCATAGTACTCGGAGACTGATTGTGAGCATGATTTTCATTAGCTGTCACATTGATTGTAAGCATGAGCAGGTGGAAGATTACGTTAGTGCGAAGCTTACCTTAAACCCTACCGCCGCCGTTGAAACGAGGCGAGCGTCGAGGGAACCGTGGAGAACGGCGGGGAAGCGACGTCGCGCCATCCGGCCTCCTCTTGCGGTGGGAGAACGAATACTCCTGTGGCTCCAGCCTAATTTATGTATTTTTTAAGAAAACGCAGAGGTCTATTCTATTTTTCTATATAAGAATAGGAACGCCTGGTCCAACTTATGTTTCCCTTCTAACTATATTATATATATTTAAATTATTTTATATGTTATTATATAATATTGTTATTGTCATCATATATTTAATAGATACTTACATATGTAAGAAAACAATATCCCACATCTTATTAACTTATAAAAATAATTTCTTAACAATAAAATCCTGGATTTTTTTGGCAACGAAAATCCTGGTGATTGTGTACGAAAGCTCGGTAAGATTTAAAGACCAATGTAATAATAAATCACTTATTATATGTTCAGCCCCTGTTTATTTTTTGATAACATTGCTGCGCCCACCCCAACATTATAATTAGAATCAGCCCAGCAAAATCGTGTATTTCGAGAAAGTGCAAATGGCATGTAATTTTTTAGGAAAAACATAAGTGAGCCGCATGGACGCTACATTATTTGTTCACCCAGCCCAGCTAATGGACTGTAATTCAAAAAAAGACCAAATTGACTGTAAATTCTACCCCACAAAAAAGACTGTAAATTCTGAAAAAATGGGTTGAATACGTGCCACATTTTTGGAGGCTGAAATGTGGGCCAATAGGTCGAAGCCAATGCAAGTCGTTGTCAACTTAGTCAACAAATGATTCTAACATCGTTAGCCGTTGGATTTACATCCAACGACCGGCATCCATCTTCAATCTCTCGTCTTCTTCCTCCAGCGCCGTCGGGACCACCTGCTCCCGCCTCCTGCTGCTAGCAGCTCTGCTTAGCACGCTTCGCTGTGAAGCGCGACTCCACCGTTGGCCAGGCCATCCCTCCACCCCTGCACACCTCATGTTCTTCTCCACCGACTGCCGAACCACACCGCACCAGAACCAGTTAACCCTCGTACACGTCTCCGTCTGCGACTCTACTCCCGCGTCTTCCCATCTCCGGCTCGTTTGCTGTCTGGGGCCTCGCCGTCGTCCACCACCTTGGATGCGCTCGGCGTGGAGTGCTCAACGTGGTCAACGAACGAAACCATCGGAAGTAGACTGTGCGTGGAGAGGCTGACAGCTAGGTCCACGGTCGCACGCAAGCAAATGCCTCCTTATTCCGCGCAAAATAATGATTCCTCCACCTGACAGCTGGGACCCACCGGAAGGGCCTCTGTATTTCGTGAAAAAACGTTCCCACCGCTGACAGGTCGGACCCACCAGCTATATCTTCGCATGCAAGGAAGTGCCTCCTTATTACGCACAAAAAAATGAATACCCCCTGCTAGCTGGGACCCACAATAGTGGGAGGCTGACTTGTGGGCCAACTAAGTTGACGGGGACGGAAGGCTTTGTCAACTTAGTCAATATGAACGATGCTAGCTCCAGTGACCATACAATGTCCATCCAACGACCGTGGTGCTTCTTCAACCTCTGGTCTTGTTGCTCCAGCCGCCCAAACCAGCGCCGGTCGTGCCTCGTGCTCCTGCCTCCCGTGGCCGGCTGTGATGCCGCGGAGGCCTCACCGCCCCTACTACTCCCACCGCTGGCCAGGCCATCCCTCTACTCACCCACACCCCCTGTCATTCTGCGGCGACGGCAGCCTCACACCGCAGCGAACCAGTGAACCCTCATACTCCTCTACGCGTGGGCATCCACTGCCGCGTCTTCCCTGGCTCCACGTCGTCCCCTTCCTAGGCCTCGCCGTCGTCCACCGCCCTGGTGCTCTCGATGCAGCGTGGTCAACGTGGTCAAGGAACGGCTTCCATCAGACGTGGACTATACGTGGAGAGGCTGACAGCTAGGTCCACGGCCGCAGCAAGGAAGTGCCTCCTTATTACACGGAAAATAATGATTCCTCCACCTGACAGCAGGGAACCACCGGACGGGCAACCATATTTCGCGAAAAACGTTTCCCCCCTGACCGTTGGGACCTACCAGCTACATCTTCGCACGAAGGGAAGTGCGTTTGGGCAAAAAAAAGATTCACCCCCCTGACTGCTGGGACCCACCAGCTACATCTTCGCACGCAAGGAAGTGCCTGACAGTCGGGACCCACCTGGTCGAAGCGTACGTAGTGTTGTCATTCTGGTCGCGAACGTGTACGTACATACTAGTCTATGTAGAGGCGCGCACGTGTCGTAGTAGAGGTGCGCACGTAACATGTACACGTACGTACAACGGCCAGTGTGCAAGAAAGAAAATACGGCCACGTACGTACATACGGGCGGGGTCTCGAACGCCTACTCGCGCATACGTACGGCCAGGGCTCGTGTACATGGCTGGGTCGGAACGGAGAAACTGCGTCGTCGTTGTGTTCATGGGGAGCCAACCGGCTGGGTCGGAACGGAATGCGTCGTCGTGTTCATCGGGAGGGCTTGGATGGAACAACCGATGGAAACGAGGCCTGGCGTACCGTAGAACGGAGGAAACGGCCTTGTATTTGACCGGCCACGTTCGAAACGGGATCCTTTTCATCGGGAGGGGTCTGGCATACCGCAAAACGGAGGAAATGGACCTCCTACGGTCGAAACGGGGTCCTGTTGATCGGGAGGGGTGTGGCATACCGCAAAACGGAGGAAACAGACTTGTGTTGGAGCGCTACGGTCGAAACGGGGGTCCTGTTCATCGGGAGGGGTGTGGCGTACCGCAAAATGGGACTCCACGGGATATTGTTCATCTCCACCGTTGACCCCCTCCAGCGTCCATGGGCTACTGTTCATCCACTGTCGACCTCCTCCAGCCTCCACCTGCGACTATTCATCCACGGGCTCCTGTTCATCCAGCCTCCACCGCGCGCTACTCCACCGGCTACTGTTCAACCAGCCCTCTCCACGGGCTCCTGTTCAACCACCCCTCCACGGGCTACTGTTCATCCATCCCTCCACCGTCTACTGTTCATCCAGCCCTCCATGGAGTGGTCCTGTTCATCCAGCCCTCCACGGGGTCCTGTTCATCCAGCCCCAACCGGCTCGATCGATCGGGGTCCTGTTCATCCACCCCCACCATGAACTGTTCATCCAACCCCCCCAGCAACACTCACTGTTCATCCAGAGGCAGCATCGATCGGCTTCAGTTAGCAGTAGTAGCGAAGGAATAGCTCGATCGACTTCAGTTAACAGCCATCGATCGATCGCTCGGGTTCAGTAACGCGTAGCCTGCAGTGCAATCGCTCGGGTTCAGTTAGAGCCCAACGCCTCGCACCCACGCGCGTGCGTGTACGAGAGAAACGTGCATCGCTCGGCCCCGACCACCCACCGTAACCGGGAACACCCCGATATTTTCCTTGCCCTCGCTTCTACTATGGTTTTTCCATCATGGACGGTCCAAAGAATGTCATTCAGCTGCGTCTCCGGCCCGCCCAGGACGAAAATCCCATTTTCTGTCATGATTTTTTGTCATAGAAGTAGGAGCCCACCACATCTATGATGATACCGGGTTTTGTCACAATTGTCGTCATAGAAGTGTCATAAGTATGACAGAAAAAAAATTCGTTCGGCCCAAAATGTCACGGATGTGTTTTTTTTTGTAGTGACTATCAATCATGGAAAAAATGTCAACTTTAACATGCATCATGCAGGCCAGCATGCATGGAAAAGGCTTACATCAACATGCACCATGCCTGCTACACATATTTAAAAATATCATGTAGTTATATAATAATCAAATACAATAGATAATATATATTTTAGTTCATATTATTATATTGTTAAAGCGAACAATAATGTTTCAAACAACAAAATATCATTGAAATAATGGCAAACAACTTCCACAGTAACGCCTGGGGTATCATCTCTAGTCAAACAACAATGACACCTATAGAGATGAATCTACCGGGCAAAGACAAAAGAACAAACCCTTGCTTAGGGAGCGAAGCAACGGGAGAAAGAATAGAAAACATGGGAGACATAGAAGTGGAGAGGAACCGATAGGGGAGGAGTGTCTTTGTCTCGCTTGTAGCGAGATAGAAGGACCTCTCACATGTGGTGTCGTTGTAGTGGACCGACCTAGTTTCTTCTTCTTTGTCCACTTGTTTCAAACATGTATTAAAAAATATTTACTTCAATTTTTTAAAAATCATCGCGCATTAAAAAATGTTCATGCAGTGTGAAATTTTTAATAAAAATTGTACCACAAAAATGTGCTTGGGACATTAAAAAATGACCATGCGCTATGTTCGTGAATTTTTTAGAGACTATTTCTATATAACTAAAAAAATTGCGTATTTTTTCAAAAATGTTTCACACCATTCAAAAAACATATTCATGGCATCTAAGCAAATCCAGGGGTTTCAAAAATGAGTTCGCGATATTTAGAAAAAATGTGTAATTTTTAAAAAGGTGTCCATGACATTTAAAAAAAACTAAGTTCAAATTTTAACAAATTTATAGCATTTTTGAATATTCATGGCATTTGTGAAATTTTTTACCATGCATTCACAAAATGTTCAAGGTGTATTTGGAAAATATTTCACATAAGTTAAAAAAAATCAACATGTATCTTGAAATTTTTTAACATGAATTTAAAAAAATTCAAACATGTATTCAGAAAAATGTCCATCATGTATATGGAAAAATTTCAACGTGTTTTAAAAATGAAGTGTACCCGCAAAATGGGCAACATCTATTTTAAAACAAAAAAGCTAAAAAAAACTAAAGAGAACCGATACAGTAAACACATAAAAACAAAAGAAGAAGAAGAAAAACCCCCGCGAAAACTTCTAAAACTGGTCCATAAAAGCTTCTAAAATCGGCGAGCTGTATATGCGTCACTTGTCGCAACCTGGGAGTTTTCCCTTTTTTGTAGATCCGTTTATTCAAAACGTTTTATCTCTTAAACCGTGCGTCCAAATCTCGAACCGCTTTCACCGTTGGATTCCCCGCGTCGAGATCTTCAAAACTACATCCCATGTTGATAGGTTTTGACGAACTTTTTTTCACAAAAAAACCCAGATGAAAAAACCGAACCGGGAGCACGGGTTTTTTCCCTTTCCGAAAGAGGCACACCCGTGCCTCTCACGAAATCACAACTGTGCCTCTCGCGGAAGCAAAACCGTGACTCTCGCGAACGGAAAGAAAAGAGAAAACGTGTTTTTTCCATCTCCGAGGAGGCACGACCGTGACTCTCGCGAAATCACAACCGTGCCTCCCGGGAAGCAAAATCGTGACTCTCGTGAAAGAAAAAAACATAAAACATGTTTTTTTCCGTTTCCGAGAAGCATGGCCGTGACTCTCGCGAAAGCACAACCGTGAATCTCGCGCGAAAAAAAGAGAAAACGCATTTTTTCGTTTCCGACGGGCACGGCCGTTACTCTCGCTAAAGGAAAAAAACAGAAAACATGATTTTTTTCCGTTTTCGAGAGGCACGGCCGTGATTCTTGCAAAAACAAAATTGTACCTCTCGCGGAAGCAAAACCGTGACTCTCGTGAAAGAAAAAAAAGAAAACACATTTTCTGCGCAAAAATAATTTTTTTCCCTTCGAAAAGCTAGGGAAGGCCGGTAGAAAACCAAAACGTCAAAAGAGAAAAAAAACCTTTAAAAAAGCCAAAAACGCGTGCGGAAAAATAAAAAATAAAATCTGGAGGGAGCGCCCAAAGCGTGACATGTGGCGAATGGCTGAGAGCGCGCCAAGTGGGGCTGATCGTTGCGAGGCTCCTGAAGGAGCGCTCGTTAATTAGTTGCTCTCGAGGCATTAGGCAGACCCTATTCTCCGACCTGGATAACGACCAAACGCACACACCCGCCCGCGGGAATGCGCTGGGTCGCTTTTTAGTCTGTCTGTCTTCATTCCTTTTCTGTTTTTTGTTTTAATTTTACTTTTGTATTTTTGTCAAATAACAACTTTTCCAAAATTCCTAATAAACTTTTTATAAATTCAAGATTTGTTTGAAAATCATGAAAAACATATGTGAAGAATTTTTTGAAACCAAGATTTTTTTAAATCCATGAACATTTTGTTCAAACTCATGTACATGTTTTTGAGAGTCGTCAATTTTCCTCAAACACCTGAACATTTTCTGAATTCGTGAGTATTTTTGAATTCATGATTTCTTTAATTCATGAGCATTTTCCAAACTCATGATCAATTTTTGAAATGTTTGAATATTTTCTGAACTTCATTAACATTTTTTGAATTCTTGAACATATTTTAAACTTTTGAATGAATTCATGAACCTTTTCTTTAATCCAAAAATATTTCTTAAATTTGTGAACAATTTTCTAAATTCCTAGACATTTTTTGAGATTTTTAACATTGTTTAAATTTCACAAACATTTTTAAACTCGTGAAAAAAAACATACTCGTGAACATTTTTTGAATCTATGATTTTTTTAAATTTGTGAACATTTTCCAAAGTTTTAGGTAGATATTTTGAATTTCTTTTGAAAATTAAAAGGGAAAAGAAAAGGGAGAAAAATGAACAAAAAGATGGTGCGGCAATCCGCACTAGGCCGGCCCAAGAAGTGTGCCTGGGGTGGGTGGGTGCGTGATTTGGCGCCAGGCGCTGCGCAAGTCGTGGTGTAGGAGGTTCCATGTGGGACATGACCTTGAGACCCAAGTCCCTGACGCTGATGGGTGGTGGACCACTGGGTGGTATGGGGAGAGATAAGAGCATCTATATTCAGATTTGGTAAATCCGCCTCCCTAAACATCTACGGATGCACCCAGGCACGGTTCCGAACAGTGCTGGAGGGCCCTTAAATGTCCTACTGGATAACCACACTCCTCATATAAAAACCCTCAAATAAATGAAAAATTCATGCATGTCAATCATACACATGTATATCATATGTAAAATAACATTTGTTCGTAGCGAAAATACATAGTGCAAATGTAAAATTGATTTCAAGTGCACAATTCAAACATTAAACTCTTTGGTTCCTATTGTGGATCCACGTATGGTCCACAAGATCATTAAGTACTTGCACTCGTGCACCTGATGATCTCAAAAATGATGATACATCTCCAAACAAATTTAGAATATGATCTGCACTTCGTGGATGTAGACTTGTTCCTCGGACTTCTCAAAATCATGGGTTTAGACCACCCTTTCACGCTCATCCTCAACAATCATATTATGCAAAATGACACAACATGTCATCGGCTGCCACAAAGTCTCTGATTCTCACATAATTGCAACTCCACGAACAATACCCAAATGAGCTCAGAGCACTCCGATTAACCCTCTCCACATTGTTCCTTGTCGCTTCTTGCATTGCTACAAAGTGGCTTTGTTTGTTGCAATGGGGATCGAATATGGTCTTTACAAAGGCCACCCATAGAGGATATATACCATCAGCAAGGTAGTACCCCATGTTGTAATTGTGCCCATTGACGGTGTAGTAGCACATCGTCGCTTCCCCATTACATAGTCTCCTGAAAAATGGAGATCGTTAGAGCACATTGATGTCGTTGTGAAAACCAGGCATGCCAAAATGCGCAAGTCCCTTGATGCCACTTTCTAGTATTGATGGTGGCCTTTTTGCTTTGGCCTTTTGGGGCAAGTTTTCTGTTGTCAACGGATGCAATCAACTGAATCAAGCATACATAGAAAACCTCTTGCCGCTTGTCGGTGTCAAAACCGGCGGATCTCGGGTAGGGGGTCCCGAACTGTGCGTCTAAGGAGGATGGTAACAAGAGGCGGGGGACACGATGTTTACCCAGGTTCGGGCCCTCTTGATGGAGGTAATACCCTACTTCCTGCTTGATTGATCTTGATGATATGAGTATTAAGAGTTGATCTACCACGAGATCGTAGAGGCTAAACCCTAGAAGCTAGCCTATGATTATGATTGTTCTTGTCCTACGGACTAAACCCTCCGGCTTATATAGACACCGGAGGGGCCTAGGGTTACACAGAGTCGGTTACAAGGGAGGAGATCTAAATATCCGAATTGCCAAGCTTGCCTTCCACGCCAAGGAGAGTCCCATCCGGACACGGGACGAAGTCTTCAATCTTGTATCTTCATAGTCCAACAGTCCGGCCAAAATATAGAGTCCCGCAGTCCGAGGACCCCCTAATCCAGGACTCCCTCAGTAGCCCCTGAACCAGGCTTCAATGACGATGAGTCCGGCGCGCAGATTGTCTTCGGTATTGCAAGGCGGGTTCCTCCTCCGAATACTCCATAGAAGATTTTGAACACAAGGACCGTGTCTGGCTCTGTAAAATAAATTCCACATACCACCGTAGAGAGTATAATATTTTCACAAATCTAATCTGCTGACAACTTTTCATAGCATGACGTTCTGCCGTGGTCTGGTCATGACGAACCGTTTTTCCCAGCCTGGCACCGCACGTGTTGCGAGGCGGTTTTATTGGCACGTCTTGTAGAAGCAGAGATCGTGTTCCTCTTATCACGGGATTCTCATCAATACGGGTGTGGGTAACCCAATCGCGCCTGTTGGTATGACTCCTCGATTTAGGCAAGGTCCAAACGGCCACGCGGAGGACGCTCGATATTCACCCCCTTTATAAAGGGGCCAAGGCCTGTCCTTTTCTTCTCGCGCTCGATCCTTCCCTTCCCCCACCTCGAATTCCAACACCCGAGGCTCCGGCTAAGCGCTTCGGACCTTCAATCATGTCCGGATCCAACCTTCAAGGCCGGTGGATGGCCTCCTCTGTCACAGAGGAGGACATCAAGAAGCTAAGAGAAGCCAGGTATCTAACCGCTGAAATCTCGCACAGGCTGCCTGCTCCAGGGCAGGTCATCCCTACTCCCGAATCCAACGAGAGTGTCGTATTTGTTCCCCACCTCCTCCGTGGGCTAGGCTTTAGTCTTGATCCCGTTGTTAGAGGGCTCATGTTCTTCTACGGGCTCGAGTTCCATGATCCGGCTCCGGATTCCATCCTTCACATCTCGTCGTCCATCGTCGTGTGTGAAGCCTTCCTCCGCATCACCCCACACTTCGGCTTATGGCTCAAGACCTTCAATGTGAAGCCGAGGACGATCGATGGGCGACACACAGAGTGCGGAGGTGCCATAATAAGCAAAGGCGCCGATGCTCCATGGCCGGAGGGTTCCTTCCCGGAGATGTCCAACTTATGGCAGCGGGAGTGGTTTTACATCACGGCTCCCCGAAGTACTAAGTGGGCAGCTGCCCCCGCCTTCCGTTCGGGCCCCCCGCCACAACTGGCGTCGTGGGTCAACAAGGGGCTAGACTGGGGGCCGGTTAATGACGTGCCGATACTGCAAAGTCGCATCCGAGATCTCCTCGAGAGAGATGTCAACCTTGTCAAGGTAATGCAAGTCATGCTAGTTCGTCGGGTCCTGCCATGCCAACGTCGACCTCTCCGTATGTGGGAGTTCAACCCGGAAGGACCGCGAACTATTCAGCAATTCTTCGGCGTGACGCTCGAAGGGATGTATGGATTGTTCTTCGGACCACGAATAAAGTATCTGGACACCACCGAGGATGCGGGTCTAAACTGCAATCGTCCAGATACCCAGGTAAGTAATTCTGCGGCCGAACACGCTGTCTTTTTATTTATCACAACATCATTCTGAAAAGTCGCTCTTTGACCAGGACTGGATAAAAAAGGCGAAGATGATCAGGTGTTCGGCTCCCCTTCCCGAAGGCTCACTAGATCCTGTACTAGCCAGGATGCTTGAGTATGCACCTCACCAGGTGCCATCAGAGGAAGATAAAGGGAGGAATAAGGAAGCCGAAAGCGGGCCTCACGCATTACTCATCCGAACCGGGGGAATTAGTGTCTCCATGAAGGAGGATAACCGGGGAGAAGAATCTAAAATTCCCTCTCCCCAAGGACGGAAGAGGACCGCCTCTAAAGATTTGGAAACAAGGGTTTCCAAACGAGGGAAGAAACCTTCGCCAGGGGGTCCTGCCCCGGAGGGCATCCTTACCGCACAGTGCCCGCAAGGGGACCAGCCCTCCACCGAGCTGTAAGTGAACAAGAGTACTTTTGGTAAATATATCCTGCTTCATCTCTGAGGACAATAACCGAGACGTATGTCTTGCAGTTCGGATCGTAGCCCTTCTCGACAGAGTTCGTCTTCGGGGGATCTTCTTCCGGAGATGATGGAGAGCGAAACGCCTCCCCTGTCTCCTCGCCTCATGAGGCGGACGACCCTGAGGTGTCGTCGCGGAGAATTTCTCCTGATCCGCCAAGGCCGGAAGGTAACCCTTCGGCCACCCGAAGTCCGGAGGATTCGGCTCCTAAGGAGAGCAACAGAAAGAGTCCGGGACTGCCTGGTGCACGACCGGACGTACTGATGGGACTTCTGGAGCAAGCGACTATCTCAGAGGCGCATTGTACTTTAATGGGTACGGTGGTTGAGAGGATTGCATCCGCCGAAAGTGGGTTGCATGAGGCTTTTATGAGCCTGCTAAGAGGTTTTGAGGTACGCAAAGTAATATATATATTTTTGACGGTACCGCACACGCTAGGTGTGCCCTATGCAGACAGTAGCCCCTGAGACTCTGGTTGCTGTCCAAAGGCGGCAAACAGAGGATCATAGTCCCAGGTAATGATCATGCTACTTTTATGTGCAGGCGGCTGAGGGTCCGGTGGCTAGCCGGACTGGTGAGTTTGCCGAACTGAAGCGGCAACTTGATGCAGCAGATGCCGACATCGTGCTTGTAAACAAGCGGCTTGACGAGGCACAGGGTATGTATTCTCCGGTGGTTAACAGATATTAAGAGGAGCATGATGCTAGTATCTATAATATGCTGTGACTGCAGATGGAGCTGCCGCCGTGGAGACCCTTCGGGCGGAGCTTGCCCGAGCCAAGGAACAAGCCAGGAGAAGTGATGCGGCCGCCCTAAAGGCGGTCGAAGAATTAAGAGCCGAACAGGCTGCTCATCGCCAGAGCGAAGATAAAATAGCCAAGATGGCTGTTAAGCTGAAGGATGCCGCCGACCGGTATGAGCTTCTCGAAAAGGACAAGTCAAGCGAAAGCGGCGGACCTGGAGAAAGCCATGGTAGCAGCCAAGGAGACCCGCTCGAAAATCAGAGCGGCGAAGGAGGAGCTTCGTCAAGCCGGAGATATCACGGCTGGGAAGCCCTTTTTGTTGCGGACGAAGTTCGGAGATCCGAAGTATGCCCCTCTGGATCAATTATGGAGTGCTGCAGACGCGTACGTGGACTTGGCAACGAGTGCTGCTGATGCGACTAAATTTTTCAAAGATCAAAAAGATCATGAAGTGGAAAAGTTGTTCTGGTCGCAGTTCAGTGCTCCAACGCGTCCGCTGCTGCTGAATGAGCAAATGGCCGAGTGGGCTGAGCTCCATAGGTTGTCCGGGCTTTCCATGAGGTCTGTCGTGGATCATCTTTGGCCGGAAGGACCAAGGCCGAATAGTTATTTTGGTTTAGTGCAACGATTCCTTGGTGTTGTGCCGCATATCGACGCTGCAAAGAGGTCGGCGTGCATAGAGGGTGCGCGGATGGCTCTTGCCCGTGTTAAGACATACTGGGCAGAGATGGAGGCCACCGCTATTGCAACCCAGAGTCCGGCCGTAGGCCAGGCATCGGCCGAGCACTATTTTGAAGAAGTCCTAGAAGGCGCTCGTTTAATAGAGGCTCAGTGCTCGAAGAGTATCATGTTCTAGTTACATGTAACCCGATTGTAAAAACAATGCTATTAGGATTATAAAGGCTGTGTTTATACTTTTGCCTGAAAGTATTATGATGCCTCCTGTGCGGCCGTTTATGTATGTATATAACCTGAAAGTTTGCAGTCGTCGGCTTCAGCCCCCACGCATGTAATGCGGGGGTGTTCGGAAAAGCGCGTATTCACACTTGATCCAACGTCTTGGTCCATTAAGGAGGTGATAGCGCGGCGAACAAGGCAATCGGACTATATTGCTTTAACACTTTCACTTAGCCATAGGAGTTTGACGGTGGGGCTACTATATAGCCCCTGGTACTTCCGCGTCTATCCGAAGACGGTGCGCGTACATACATGACCGGGAAACCGGTCCTTCGTTAATGCGGAGGAATCGCGAAGATTCCGATGAGTCATCGAGTGGTTGACCAGTCTCGCGCTGTATCATGACAGTCAGTTTTCGGCTTTCTCTACTGAGGTGCTCGTCCGGATGAACCAGGGCACAATCGCAGTAGTTCTCCCAGTGCTACCTTAGCCGATATAGCGGAACGTAAGGTACCAAAACATGGGAGCCGGGCAAACCCAACTATTGACCAAAGACATGATTCGGAGCTGATGCATATAAGGCCAAACTCGCGACGCCGAACACTCCCTAAGGTATTCGGTCTTTACAACATATACCGGGCTGAGTAACGCCCTTGATAATGAACCCTGAATTTCCAGGTACGTGCATTAGTCTGGCGTGGCGAAATGCCAATAACGCCAGCATCCCTCTCGGTTGTGTTTAGTATCCGGAGGGTGTAAAGCAACAAGAGACAGTAAGAAAGGTTTACACAGGGTCTTAATCTAAAAAGAAACCTTTGAGCGGGGCCCTGCTGCACGTCTGCGCCTGTGTCTCCGTTGTGCCGTATCCTGGAAGGGTGTAGCACGATTATCATCTGTAAAAGAGAAAAACTCAGGTGAAAGTATTCGTGCGAAAAATTGGTTATTCTTAATAAACCATTAAAATTCAAT
Source organism: Triticum aestivum (assembly GCF_018294505.1). Classification (NCBI taxonomy): domain Eukaryota; kingdom Viridiplantae; phylum Streptophyta; class Magnoliopsida; order Poales; family Poaceae; genus Triticum; species Triticum aestivum. The sequence continues at coordinate 387,402,219 of NC_057808.1, read as the reverse complement.
CTAAATAAGGGCAACCCAAACTGTAGTTCATTTTTACTCGCGGGAAGCCCCTAGCGCCACTTATGGGGATATATCCATCAACCCAATCTCAGGTTTATCTGAGCTGTTACAGCCAGTGTTGCGCCGGACTCGTCTAGCCGTGTCCGCGGTCTTGACGACAGATCATTTATTCTAGTTGGAGGGCCAGTCAGTGTTCGGCTGCTAAAGCCGCCACACATTCTTCCGTACGCAAGGAACGCTTTGCATTGCCGCTAACTATGATGGTGCCACGTGGACCAGGCATCTTAAGCTTAAGATAAGCATAATGCGGTACTGCGTTAAAACGAGTGAAGGCCGTTCTTCCGAGTAGTGCTTGATAGCTGCTTCGGAATGGAGCGATATCAAAGGTTAACTTTTCACTTCGGAAGTTGTCGGGAGAACCGAATACAACCTCTAGTACTAGAGAGCCCGTGGAGCGGGCCTCTGGGCCTGGTATTACTCCTTTAAAGGTAGTATTGCTTTGGTTAATCCTTGTCGGGTCTATCCCCATTTTGCGGACTGTGTCCTGATATATCAGATTGAGACTACTGCCGCCGTCCATAAGGACTCGGGTGAGATGGTATCCGTTAATTATTGGGTCTAGCACCAAGGCAGCAGATCCTCCGTGCCGGATACTATTCGAGTGATCCCTACGATCGAAAGTGATCGGGCAGGCCGACCAGGGGTTGAATTTGGGGGTGACGGGCTCCATGGCGCATACGTCTCGGAGTGCGCGTTTGCTCCTCCTCTTCATTACGTGAATCATGTTCACTGTTTTGACCTCTGGCGGGAATTTTTTCTGTCCCCCAGTATTTTGCCGGCGAGGCTCATCCTCGTCTTCACTTGGTGTCTCCCTCCCCTTGTGTTCGGCGTTTAGCTTACCGGCTTGCTTGAAAACCCAGCATTCTCTGTTGGTGTGATTTGCAGGTTTGTCGGAGGTGCCATGAATCTGACATAATTTGTCTAGAATCTTGTTTAGGCTGGACGGTCCATCTCGGCAGCCATTAAATGGCTTTTTCCGTTGACCGGGTTGAGAGCCCCTAAATCCGGCGTTTACCGCTGTGTTGTCTGGGCTGTCTTCATTGCTTCGACGCTTGCTTTTATGGCGTCGTGGTTTCCCATTACCATCCCTAACTTCGGATGTGCCTGGGTCGCTGGTGCCGCTACGGGCCAGCCAACTATCTTCGCCCGCACAAAAGTGGGTCATAAGGCTTGTCAGGGCTGCCATTGTCCTCGGTTTTTCTTGGCCGAGGTGTCTGGTGAGCCATTCGTCCCGGACACTGTGCTTGAAAGCTGCTAAAGCTTCAGCGTCCGGGAAATCGACGATTTGATTCTTCTTAGTGAGGAATCTGTTCCAAAGCTTTCGGGCTGACTCTCCGGGCTGTTGAATTATATGACTTAAATCGTCTGCATCCGGAGGTCGGAGATAGGTCCCTTGAAAATTAGCCCTAAAAGCATCCTCAAGCTCTTCCCAACTTCCAATTGAGTTTTCGGGGAGGCTCTTCAGCCAATGCCGAGCTGGTCCTTTCAACTTGAGGGGCAAGTATTTGATGGCGTGGAGATCATCTCCGCGAGCCATATGGATATGAAGGACAAAGTCCTCAATCCAGACCCCAGGGTCTGTCGTTCCGTCGTACGCCTCTATGTTCACGAGTTTGAACCCCTCTGGGAATTCGTGATCCAGCACTTCATCGGTGAAGCATAGGGGGTGCGCGGCACCCCTGTACTTGGATGTGTCATGACGTTCTGACGGTTGTAGTGCTCGGTTTTGATTCTGTGCCGGAGCGCGCTTCCTAGATCCGTAGATGGACCTGGTCATACCGACGTCGTTAGCCGCCCTATCGCGGCCACGGGGTGGTCGATCCGGCCGATTGGCCGTTTTATTTTTCGGCTGTGTGGGCTCTAAAGCCTCGTCATCGAATTCAGGCAGCAGCTTGCGCTTTGGATAGCTCTTTGTGTGGCGACAGCCACCGTACTTTTCTGCAGTGTCGAGCACTTTGTTCCATCTACTGTTGAGTGTATTTTGCGCGGCCTTGAGCCTTTGCTTTTGCTTCTTTAGGCTCCTCGCGGTGGCAAGAAGCCTTCTATGGAGGTTCTCTTGCTCCAAGTGCCTTTCCGGGATGATGTGTGCATCATCGTCCGGACTGTTCTCCTCTCCGGAGACAGGTTGATTAGCTTGACCCTCGGCGTCACCGTTGTCGGACAGCGGCTCCGTACTGTGTTCGCCGTCCGCTGGTTCATCCTGCTCTGTCGCTGGGTCCATGTGGTCGTCGTTTCCTCTGGAGTCGTCCGAGGTATTATTCTTTTTTGCGCTGTTACCGCTGTTTTTGCGAGGCGGGGTTTGGAGCGGCGCCTATGCCGTCGCTTTGGTTGCTTCTCGAGGGAACTGTCCTTCACTGCTTCTTCCCATTCCTTGTCGTTGTTTTCTTTGGGGGTGTCCACCATGTATATATCGTATGATGAGGTGGCAGTCCAGCGCCCTGTGGGCGGCGGTTCCTGTTCTTCTCCTGCATCGTCGTCCATATCGTCGATGTCTTCGGAGCCGAAATCGAGCATGTCGGTTAAGTCATTGACAGTGGCTACCAAGTGGGTGGTGGGTGGGGAACGAATTTGTTCGTCGTCAGCCTCCCACTCCAGCCAGACATAGTTCGGCCAAGGGTCTCCTGACAAGGAGAGAGACCTTAATGAGTTTAGCACGTCACCCAGTGGTGAGTGCTGAAAGATATCCGCGGAGGAAAACTCCATGATCGGTGCCCAATTAGATTCGATAGGCACGGATGCAGGCGTTTCGGAACCCGTGACCGGGGACGATTCCAAGTGTCCGGCAACACGGGTCTCATAGGACGTGAAGTCAGTATTCGGCTCTATCGCTGCTGCGTGCGCGGCCTCCGTGGCGGGGTCTATCCACCCGTCCTCGGACGGCACAATCTGCTCCAGATTGAGGGCCGGCGTAGCTGCAGGTGTGATCTCCCGAACACTGTCCGACCGCTGAGCCAGGTCATGCTCGTCATGATTGTGCGGCGCACCTGATATGGTCTCGAATCCGTCGAAGATCAAGTCTCCGCGGATGTCGGCAGTATAGTTCAAGGTTCCAAACCTGACCTGATGGCCAGGGGCGTAGCTCTCGATCTGCTCCAGATGGCCAAGCGAGTTGGCCCGCAGTACGAAGCCGCCGAATACGAAGATTTGTCCGGGGAGGAAAGCCTCGCCCTGGATCGCATTGTTGTTGATGATCGAAGGAGCCATCAAGCCTCTATCGCGACGGCACAGTGGAACTCTCAATGAAAGCACCAATGTCGGTGTCAAAACCGGCGGATCTCGGGTAGGGGGTCCCGAACTGTGCGTCTAAGGCGGATGGTAACAGGAGGCGGGGGACACAATGTTTACCCAGGTTCGGGCCCTCTCGATGGAGGTAATACCCTACTTCCTGCTTGATTGATCTTGATGATATGAGTATTACAAGAGTTGATCTACCACGAGATCGTAGATGCTAAACCCTAGAAGCTAGCCTATGATTACAATTGTTCTTGTCCTACGGACTAAACCCTCCGGCTTATATAGACACCGGAGGGGGCTAGGGTTACACAGAGTCGGTTACAAGGGAGGAGATCTACATATCCGAATTGCCAAGCTTGCCTTCCACGCCAAGGAGAGTCCCATCCGGACACGGGACGAAGTCTTCAATCTTGTATCTTCATAGTCCAACAGTCCGGCCAAAGTATATAGTCTGGCAGTCCGAGGACCCCCTAATCCAGGACTCCCTCACCGCTCCAATAGCCATCAGTCTTTATATATCTCGCAGATTCGGTACGCTCAGATACTTTGCTCCAAACACCTGCACCCATGCATGGGCAAATCTCACAACGGTCTTTAGGCATGTGCTCTCTCCATCTAGACCATCTCACCAATGGTATCAACGAAGGTACCTAGTGCCAGCATCCTCACACCAACACTGCATTTCTGCTTAGCAGAGAACAAGAATTGTCTGCAATAATCCCTGGTGAGCCAGAAGTACAGACCAGCCGTGCATTTCTGCTTAAAGTAGTCTGTGTACAGCAGTTGTCCTCCAACGACCATATCTTGAATAGAAACTCTTCTCCCTTTGATCGAACCCTTAAATTTCAGAATGTCCTCCACCTCCCTGTCCATAGGATGCTCATGATCATCATCATCTCGGCACCTTTGTCTGAATCCGACGAATCGAAGAACTCCTCTTGAATTAATCAAGCTCCATGTTTTCATACCCCTCATCCGACGAACCTTCCGAATCCATTGTTTTGCTAATGAAAGAAGCAAAAAAATGCTCGGACAATTTGTCGAACACATAGAGGGCAAAGTGTGGTCCGAGAATAGTCAGGCGTACCACAACGGCATCTGGGGCAGCGACAGATTCCGAGGCAGCGAGACTGGCAGGAAGAGTTGTGCAGCGGCGGTGGCGGTGTTGGGGGGTTGGGATGGCGGAGGAGCTAAGGTAGGGTTGATACATCCATTTTGCATCATGTATTCCTACTATTATTTATGATGTTTTTATGCATAATAATGCTTTTTGGAGTAATTCTAATGCCTTTTCTCTCATAATATGCAAGGTACACACAAAGAGGGAGAATTCTGGCATCTGGAAATCTGGACCTGGAAAAGCTACGTCACACCACCTATTCTGCACAACTCCAAACAAGCTGAAACTTTACAGAGATTTTTTATGGAATATTTGACAAATATTGGAGCAAATAAGTACCACAGGGGGCCCAACAAGTGGGCACAACCCACCTGGGCACGCCAGGGAGCCCAGGCGCGCCCTGGTGGGTTGTGCTCACCCAGGCCCACCTCCGGTGCCCATCTTCTGGTATATAAGTCATTTTTACCTAGAAAAATAAGGAGAGGACTTTCGGGATGGAGCACCGCCGTCTCGAGGTGGAACTTGGGCAGGAGCACTTTTGCCCTCCGGCGGAGCCATTCCGTCGGGGGAACTTCCCTCCCGGAGGGGGAAATCATCGTCATCATCATCACCAACAACTCTGCCGTCTTGGGGAGGGCAATATCCATCAACATCTTCAACAACACCATCTCCTCTCAAACCCTAGTTCATCTCTTGTGTTCAATCTTTGTACCAGAACTATAGTTGGTGCTTGTGGGTGGCTAGTAGTGTTGATTACATATTGTAGTTGATTACTATATGGTTTATTTGGTGGAAGATTATATTTTCAGATCTAATATGCTATTTAATACCCCTCTGATCTTGAGCATGATTATCATTTGCGAGTAGTTACTTTTGTTCTTGAGGTCACGGGAGAAATCATGTTGCAAGTAATCATGTGAACTTGATATGTGTTCGATATTTTGATAGTATGTATGTTGTGATTCCCTTAGTGGTGTCATGTGAACGTCGACTACATGACACTTCGCCATATTTGGGCCTAAGGGAATGCATTGTGGAGTAGTTATTAGATGATGGGTTGTGAGAGTGACAGAAGCTTAAACCCTAGTTTATGCGCTATTCCGTAAGGGACCGATTGGATCCAAAAGTTTAATGCTATGGTTAGAATTTATTCTTGATACTTTTCTCGTAGTTGCGGATGCTTGCGAGGGGGTTAATCATAAGTATGAGGTTTGTTCAAGTAAGAACAGCACCTAAGCACCGATCCCCCATCATATCAAATTATCAAAGTAGCGAACACAAATAAAAACAACATGATGAAAGTGACTAGATAAAATTCCCGTGTACCCTCAAGAACACTTTGCTTACTGACCGTTTTGGCCTGTCCTTTGCCTCAAAAGGATTGGGCTATCTTGCTGCACTTTTGTTACTACTATCATTACTTGTTCGTTACAACTTATCTTGCTATGAAACTACTCTGTTACTTACAATTTCAGCACTTGCAGACATTACCTTGCTGAAAACCACTTGTCACTTCCTTCAGCTCCTCGTTGGGTTCGACACTCTTACTTATCTAAAAGAGCTACAATTGATCCCCTATACTTGTCATCCATCAAGGCTATTTTCTAGCGCCGTTGTCGGGGAGTGAAGCGCCTTTGGTTAGGAAACATTAATATAGTGTGCTGAAATTTATCGTCACTTGTTACTATGGAAAACAATCATTTGAGGGGTTTGTTCGGGGTATCTTCACCTCGACCGGAACCACAATTAGCTACCCCTCAACCTACTGCACCTACTGACAATATTGTAAATGAAATTCCTTCGGGTATGATATGCACTTGATATATGTGGAACAAATTTGTGGATTGTTTAAGCTTGCAGGTTTACCCAGAGATGAAATTAAGAAGAAGGTTTTTCATTTATCTTTGAAGGGAAAAGCATTGGCATGGTATAGGCTATGCGATGATATTGGATCTTGGAATTGGAATCGATTGAAATTGGAGTTTCACCAAAAAAAATATCCTATGCATCTGGTTCATCGTGATCGGAATTACATATATAATTTTTGGCCTCGTGAAGGAGAAAGTATCGCTCTAGCTTGGGGGAGGCTTAAGTCAATGTTATATTCATGCCCCAATCATGAGCTCTCAAGAAAAATTATTATCCAGAATTTTTATGCTCGGCTTTCTCATAATGATCGATCTATGCTTGATACTTCTTGTGATGATTCTTTTATGAAGAAGACTATTGAATTCCGGTGGGATCTTTTGGAAAGAATTAAATGCAACTCTGAAGATTGGGAACTCGATGAAGGTAAAGAGTCAAGTATTAAGCTTAAGTATGATTGTGTTAAATCTTTTATGAATACCGATGCTTTTCAAAAGTTTAGCACTAAATATGGACTTGACTCTGAGATAGTAGCCTCCTTTTGTGAATCGTTTGCTACTCATGTTGATCTCCCTAAAGATAAGTGGTTTAAATATCACCCACCTATTAAAGAAGAAATTAAAGAACCGGTATCAGTTAAAGAGGAAACTATACTTTATAATGTTGATCCAGTTGTTCCTACTGCTTATATTGAAAAACCACATTTCCCTGTTAGGATAATGGAACATGCTAAAGTTTCAACTGTGGTTAACAAAAGTTATATTAGAACACCTAAACCTGATGAACAAATCAAAGTAGAGCCTAGTGTTGCTATGGTTAAAGATCTCTTGGAAGAAGATATAGATGGGCATGTTATTTACTTTTGTAATGAGGCTACTAGAATTGTCAAACCCGATAAAACAGATAATCATAGACCCGTTGTTGGCATGCTCGTTGTCTTAGTTAAACTAGGAGATCACTGTTATCATGGTTTATGCGACATAGGTGCTAGCGTAAGTGCTATTCCTTACACCTTATATCCAGAAATTATGAATGACATAGCACCCGCAGAGATAGAAGACATAGATGTTACTATTAAACTTGCTAATACAGACACTATTTCACCAATTGGGATTGTTAGAGATGTTGAAGTCTTGTGTGGGAAAATAAAATACCCTAATGATTTTCTTGTTCTTGGTTCCCCACAAGATGACTTTTGTCCCATTATCTTTGGTAGACCTTTCTTGAACACCGTTAATGCTAAGATAGATTGTAAGAAACAAACTGTCGGTGACAGTTTTGGTGATAAGTCTCATGAGTTTAATTTTTCTATGTTTAGGAGAAAGCTTCATGAAAAAGAATTGCCTAGTAAGGATGAAATAATTGGTCTTCTTCTATTGCTGTGCCTCCTACAGATCCTTTAGAACAATATTTGCTAGACCATGAAAATGATTTACATATGCATGAAAGAAATGAAATAGATGAGATTTTCTTTCAACAACGTCCTCTTCTTAAACACAATTTGCCTATTGAAACTCTAGGAGGTCCCCCTCCACCTAAAGGTGATCCTGTGTTTGAATTAAAACAATAGCCAGACACTTTGAAATATGCTTATCTTGATGAAAAGAAGATATATCTTGTTATTATTAGTGCTAACCTTTCAGAACATGAAGAAGAAAGATTATTCAAAGTACTAAGGAAGCACCAAGCTGCTATTGGATATACTCTTGATGATTTAAAGGGCATTAGTCCCACTCTATGTCAGCACAAGATTAATATGGAACCTGATGCTAAACCCATTGTTGATCACCAACATCGGTTAAATCCGAAGATGAAAGAAGTGGTAAGAACGGAGATATTAAAACTTCTGGAAGCAGGTATAATCTATCCTATAGCTGATAGTAGATGGGTAAGTCATGTTCATTGTGTTCCTAAGAAGGGACGTATTATTGTTGTTCCTAATGATAAGAATGAACTTATTCCACAAAGAATTGTTACAGGCTATAGAATGGTAATTGATTTTAGAAATTAAACAAAGCAACTAGAAAAGATCATTATCCTCTGCCTTTTATTGATCAAATGCTAGAAATATTATCTAAGCACACACACTTTTGCTTCCTTGATGGATATTCTGGTTTTTCACAAATACCTGTTTCTCAACCTGATTAAGAAAAATCCACTTTCACTTGTCCCTTTGGAACTTATGCTTATAGACGTATGCCTTTCGGTTTATACAATGCACTTGCTACCTTTCAAAGATGTATGACTGTTGGAGAACGCGGTAATTTCAAAAAAAAAAATCGTACGCACACGCAAGATCTATCATGGTGATGCATAGCAACGAGACGGGAGAGTGTTGTCCACGTACCCTCGTACACCAAAAGCGGAAGTGTTATGACAACGCGGTTGATGTAGTCATACGTCTTCACGATCCGACCGATCCTAGTACTGAAAGTACGACACCTCCACGATTTGCACACGTTCGGCACGGTGACGTCCCACGAACTCTTGATCTAGCCGAGTGTCGAGGGAGAGCTTCATCAGCACGACGGTGTGATGACGGTGATGATGAAGCTACCGGCGCAGGGCTTGGTCTAAGCACTGCAACTATATGACCGAGGTGGATTATGGTGGAGGGGGCACCGCACACAGCTAAGACAATGTCTGTTGTGTGTTCTAGGGTGCCCTCTGCCCCCGTATATAAAGGAGCAAGGGGGGAGGCCGGCCGGCCCTAGGGCGCGCCAAGGAGGGGAGGAGTCCTCCTCCTACACTACAGAAAAAAGACACATCCGTGACATTTTGGGCCGAACGAATTTTTTCTGTCATACATATGACACTTCTATGACGATAATTGTGACAAAACCCGGTATCGTCATAGATGTGGTGGGCTCCTACTTCTATGACAAAAAATCATGACAGAAAATGGGCTTTTCGTCCTGGGCGGGCCGGAGACGCAGCTGCATGACATTCTTTGGGCCATCCATGACGGAAAAACCGTGGTAGAAGCGAGGGCGAGGAAAATTTCAGGGAGTTCCCGGTTACTGTGGGAGGTCGGGGGCCGAGCGATGCGTGTTTCTCTCGTACACGTACGCGCGTGTGTGCGAGGCATTGGCTCTAACTGAACCCGAACGAGGTGTTGGGCTCTAACTGAACCCGATCGATTGCACTGCAGGCTACGCGTTACTGAACCCGAGCGATCGATCGATGGCTTAACTGAACCCGATCAAGCGATTCCTTACTGAACCCGAGCGATCGATCGATGGCTGTTAACTGAACCCGATCGAGTGATTCCTTCGCTACTACTGCTAACTGAAGCCGATCGATGCTGCCTCT